>NW_022983541.1:301984-373447 GCF_010093885.1 Aplosporella prunicola CBS 121167
TGCCCCAGGGCAAAGGCGGAAAGGAAAAAAAAAACGAACCCAAGGGCACGAGCGTGGTGGGTGCCCAGAGCCAGCTGGCCGCACAGCTGACTGACTTGTGGGCAAAGGGCGGACAGCTGGCCGCGTTATTCCCATGGGCGGATCCATGGAACCCTTACGCCATAGTCGACGCGGTGGGGGCGGGCGCTGAAATTTCTGGCGGTTTGGCAGAGGGGCGCCCCCACCGCGCGTGGCAGGCCGCTGACGCTGCGACGGCGTGAGCGAGACGTTTTCCGCCTGGAGCGCCACAGAGCCACATGCCGCGCTGGTTCCTGATCTGCCTTGGCCCCGGTAAACACGCGCCCGACTTTATTATCGCTTCCGCCCGCCGAGCCACGACGATAGAGAGAGAGACGCGAAAGAGAGAGAGAGCGAGCGAACACCACCATGTCCTCCACGCCGACGTCGACGCCGGTAAAGCGCGCCTGCGACAGGTAACCCACCCATCATCCATCCCATCCATCCATCTCCTAACACACACAGCTGCCACCGCCGCAAGGTCAAGTGCATCGGCGAGGGCACCAAGCCCTGCAAGAACTGCATCTCGGCCGGCCTCAACTGCACCTACAATGCCATTCCCCAGAAAAAGGGCCCCAAGGGCTCGCGCGCAAAGGTCCTGTCGGAGCTCCGCGAGACGCAGCGCAACGCCCAGATGCAGGCCGGCGCCTTTGGCGACCACTTTGCCAACATCGCCCTGCAGCGCCAGCCCGGCCTGATGTCGCTCGACCTCATCCACACCTGCGTCGACTTCTTCTTCGCCAACATGTACCCCAGCCAGCCCATCCTGCACCACCAGCGCATCCAGGAGGCCATCATGACCATGGACCAGAGCGTCGAGGCCTACTGCCTCATCTCGGCCCTGTGCGCCTACATGCTCATCCAGCCCAACCTGCAGCTCTCGCCCCACGTCGCCCCGCGCGGTCCCGACGGCAACCCCGTCCCCAACCTCAACTTTGGCATCATCCTTCTCGAGGAATCCGTCCGCGTGCGCAAGGGCTACAACCACATGGAGAACCCCACCCGCTATACCGTCATCACCTCCTTCTTCTACTTCAGCTCCTACCTGTGCCTCGACAAGCACAACACGGGCTGGTACTACCTACGTGAGGCCACCACCCACGCCCAGCTGCTGGGCATGCACGACGAGGAGACGTACAAGACGGGCGACTTCATCGAGACGTCGCGCCGCAGGAGGCTGTTTTGGCTGCTCTTCATCCAGGAGAGGTAATGGATCTTGTTTCATTCTTGGTCCTTCTTTTGCTAACCCGAAGCCACCAGGGCCTACGCCCTCCACAAGCACCGCCCCATCACCCTCGACGCAACCATTGAGCTACCGACCATGGACGAGGACCCCACCGAGCGCGTCCAGCTGTCGGGCTTCCTGCACCTCATCAACCTCTACAAGCCCTTCGATCACACCTTCATTGGCCTTTGGAACAAGGTCCGCACCGGCTGCCTGCCGGCCTGGCTGGCTCAGATGCAGCAGCAGCTGTCCGAGGCGCTGCCCACATATCTCGAGAGCACAGAGGTGCAGGCCGTCGACCTGCGCACGTCGCAGCAGTGGCTACGCACGATGGTTTGGCAACTTTCCATCAGCCACGGCTTCATTTCGTCCATGGCCACCGATAACACAATGAGCTTCAAGTACCCCATCGAGATCGCGCGCGACCTCATCACAATGTCGAGTCAGTTCTCGCAGCAGGCGATGGAAGTGCATGGCGTGGGTCTGGTAAGCTGAAACGCGCTCCTTCGCGACTTGAAACGCGGCTGACGGCGCACACCCTTGCAGATCGAAAAGCTCTTCGACGTGGCCTGCACGCTGACCGACGTCATGGCCTGCGTGCCGCTCGACCAAAACTCGTTTGAGATTGGCCCGCGCGACTACCTCGGCCGCTTCCTGGGCATCATCTCAACACTACGCGGCGGGCACTCGCGCTACTTGGCGCTGCTACTGCAGAAGATCAACGAAGTCCTTCCCAACATGGCCGTGCCAATGCCGCGAGGCGTGAGCGCCAACTCGACGCCCACAAACCCACGCCTGGACGAGTTGTACGAGAGCTCAGCATCCGTGTCGGCGCAGGGCTCGCACGTCGGTTCCCACGAAGCTACACCATTCGACTCGCCGCCGCCCATGAGCATTCCTGTGCCCGTGCGGCAAAGCAGCCACGGTAACATGCCCTATCCGGAAATGCAAGTCACGCCGCCGCTGGTGCCGCAACAACCAGGCTTCCCGACCTTTTCGACAGCAATGGGCTTCCCTCAGACGACGACAGCGGGGCCGCCGCCCCCGGCCGTGTACCAGGCGCAGCATAGCTCGCATGGGGGGTTCCCTGGCTGAAAGCCGGGAGAGGGGGCGGCGCGGTCGCCTCGCTCGCACGCGTCGTGTGTGCTGCCGCCGCACGCGCGATTCAGGCATTGAGAGGGGAGAGTGAGAAGGAGCATTGGAGGAGCAGCAGAGCGAGCTTCAGGCGCGCGCGTGTGCGCGATATTGAAGCGCCGGGGCCGCGCGGCGGCACTGTCGTTTATGGTCGCCCTGCCCTGTCCGCCTCACCGCAAATCACTGGGGAAAGGGCCGTCGCAGCGCCGAAATCGCGCCGGGCGGGGAATGTTTTGGCGCACGGGAATCGAGATAGTGAGAGGAGAGAGCGAGGAAGGAGATTGTTAGCATACGGGCCTTGCAGGAAGGAGGAGAAGAAATGATGGACGATTTGGGGATGGAGGGGCGGGAATGGCTTGGGGTGAGAGGAGGAGGGGCAAGGTGGGGTTCTGATGTTCGGGTTCGGATAGGGGCTCGCGTTCGGATGCGGCTGCAAGGTGTGGTGAGCTGTACCTGCGGGTGGATGCAGAAGGGAAGAGGAAGGAGGGGAGGAGGAAAGGCCGACGCGACGAAGACGGACGACGACGGCGACGCCAACGACAGGAAAGAAGACGAAGAAGATGAAAAACGGGGGAAGCCTACAGCACAGCACGATGGAAGTAGAGCGTGTGTGGAGAAGGAGATTTTGTTTGGCAGTCATGCCATGTGGGCACGGTCGTCGTCGCGGACTCAAGTCGATGTTTCAGTATTGTGTTGGGCTCGCAACAACACAATCGTCTCTTTTCTTCCCTCGATCCATTATTTCTTCATTTCCGGTTTTTTCTTAATTTTCCCTTTATCTTTCTTCCGTCACTCGCATCTATTGTCTTTGTCCTTGATCTGCTGCATACATTGCGGGGGGGGTTTTCTCTGGATTTTTGGTCATTTCTCGGTTTGAACTCTTGGTCAAACTTTTACTACTACTGCTACTGCTTCTGCGAGCGCGGCATTGGTTGGGCGTTGCAGCGCTTTTTCTATTTATTTTTTATTTTTTTTTTTTTTTATTTTTTTTTCTATCGTTTTTCGGTTTTCGTTGTTTTGAGGCTGGGTTTGGCGGGCTTGGATGGCGGCGCTTGGGAGGAACGGTGAGATGGATGGATGGGAGGGGCGGAGGGAAGAGAAGGCTGGCTGGATGGATGGATGGATGGATGGATGGATGGATGGACGGACGGCCGGTTGGTTGGGTGGGTGGGCAGGAGATTGATTGAAAGTCTCCGCGGCTATAACGGGTTTTCTTTTTTCTTTTTCCGTGCATTGTTGATATTGGTATCATTGGCTTCTACTCTTCCTCTCTTGGGCTATGTTATGCGCAACAGCAAAAACAACAACAACAACTACTACTACATCCCCCCTCTCTTTCTCTCTCTATCTCTCTATTTCTCTTTTTCTTGTCTCTGGGCAGTATATACACGTACCTTATCGCGAGCAGCAACGAGAGATGGAAAAAAAGGAAAAGGCGGAACGAGGTGAATAGGAAGGGTTAGGGGGAGCAGCAAAATAGAGGCTAGGTCGGTTTTATGGGTGGGTGTACTGTACATATACATATATATATAAACAAACATACATATATACACGAGTGATCAATACCACCAACGAAAGAACGAAAGACAGACAGAAAGACAGAAAGAAAGACAAAAAGAAAGAAAGAAAGAAAAGCAAACACCATACATTCATTCATTATACGGCTAGGTTACCAACCACTGCAGTTCAGTAGCTTATGACAGGGTCGGCGACGACGTGCCGTGATTGGCCAGTCCCGTCCTTCACACGGAAGCAAGTGATTGGACGATGGACGATGGACGATGTAGGTGGGAAAACGAGAGGTGGTACGCTCGCCGTCACGATTACACACACGCACACAAAGGCACAGGACGAGTCACGCGCAGCGAGCGCGAACTGCTGCATGTGACTCGTGTGACGATGGCGATGACGGTGTGGGATGGCGCGCTCGGTTCGGCTGGCATTTTGGGTTTTGGTTAGGTTTGGGATGGTGCGAGGATCATGGTTCTCTTTTTGGGTGTGTGGATGGTGGTGTGCTGGGGGGTTTACCTTAGGTTCTTGATGGTGGGTGTTTGGGACGGATTTGGTGGATGGGTTGTGGATGGATGGATGGGTTGTGGATGGATGGAGGGATTGGTCGTGTTGGTACTGATACCGTATTGCAGATATTTGATAGGTTAGGTAGGTACTTGCTCTATCTCTCTCTCTATCTCGACACACATCTACTCCTATTCGTGGATGGAGTAGAGAGCAAACCAAACCAAAACCAAGCCACGCTCCTGTCCTCCTCATCCTCTTCCAAATCAGGCAAAGCCAGCACACGACTCCACAACCGCGCTTCCACGGTACGGGTACGGTACAAAATACCCACGGAGCGCCCTCCCGCGCCGGAGGTCCCTCCTGCGCGTGAGACATGAGAGCACGGTACTCGATGAGTAATAACAACCCACTTGTCGGAGCAGGATTCCTCCTCCGCGCGCTGCTGGCGGACTTGCCTCCTTGGCCTCTTCGTCGTCAAGCTTGCTTGCACGCATCGGCTTCGCTTGCTTTGCTCGCTTCGCCTCGCGTCGCGGGCCGCCCGGATGATTCGTGCCTGCGCAGCGGGCGTGTGCGGGCCCCGCTGCTCGGCGCAGGACTGTCGTCACGGCCGGGGCGCGTGCGTCGGATGCGCGCGACGTCGTTTGGGGAGCAAGGCACGCATGGAAGGCAAGAGAGTGGCCAACGTCGACACGGGATACAATATGAGACAGCTCGTACCGACGGGCTACGAGGAGGCACGGTCGCCTGCCTACGGCGGAGGGAGGAGGCTGCTCCGTTACCTACCCTACCTACCTAGGTAGGTACGACGACCTCTACAACATACGACGTCGACAACACAACACGGTGCCCGTGCTTCCTCCGCTCCCAGCTCCCTCGTCACCCGGTCGAGGACAGGCCCATCCCGAGACCTGGTCACCGGCGTCAGGGTCGCCACCGTCCTCCACCCTCCTCCTCCAGCAGCACCAACCACCACCCACCCATGCAAGCAACACACCGGTCAGCAGCTGGTGGTGTTGGTGTTGCTGCTTGCTAGCTAGGTAGGTAGCTACTCTACTGCTGCGCCGCACCGCCTCGTCACATCATGCATGCATGTCTCACTACTCTCGGGCCCTCTACCACTAGTCCTAGCTACTAGGTAGGTTAGAGGCTTCTTCTCCTCGTCTAGGTTCTTTCCACATTTTGCACATCATCAACATCAGCAAACCTCCTATTTTCCCGTCGTCGTCGTCCTCCTCCTTCTCCCGCGGCACCTACCGCTTGTGGAAGGCGAGTGGAGGTGTGTGGTTGCAGCGAGCCGCGGGCACGAGCGCGCGCGCTGTGCTGTGCGCTGTGCGCAGCACCAGCAACCACCACGCCCGCGCACGGTTATCGCACCCTAGGGCGCAGTCGGGCTGCTGTGGGCGGGTGTTCGGGCTGGGCTGGGAATCGGGATAGATGATTATTGAGCATTGAGATGTGCCTGACACACGGGTGTTGCCGTTGCGGTGCCCGCCCAGACGACCCTTTTCTTCCCTGCAACTTTTTCTCCTCTCTCCTGCGCACTGTTTTGTTGCGCTGTGGGTTGGGGTTGGGTTTGGAGGGGCGTCTGTGCGGCGGCGCGGAGGTGATGATGCGCGATGATGTTGTTGATGATGCTGATGATGATGAGGAAGGGGAAAAAGAGAGGGGTTGATGGTGATGCGTGCGGGTGATGCGCTGGCTTGCTTGGCTGTTTTGGCTGCTGTGGCCGGCGCAGGGTTCTCTGGTCACTACTACTCATGCTTTGTCTGCTCTAGAGTAGCGTGAGTAGTTGCAGTTCCCTGTGCCGGGGCAAGGATGAGGATAGTAGTAGTAGTAACCCAGTCCACCACCACCACTGCCACCTGTTACATACTCGTACACGCACACAACACCCCCTCCCACTACGACCCGTACTACGGCTCTAGCAGCGCTCGCAGCCGCTCCTGGCGTCTGCGGCGTGGAGACGCCAAACGCGACGGGCGGGCGCCCGCCGATGACAATAATGACGATGGTGCCGCGCGCAATGAGGTAGTGGGCGCGCGCACCTGCATGAACGGGCGGGCGATGAACGCTCAAAGGAAGGAAGGAAGGACGGAAGGCAAAAAACGTGGTGTGTGCGTGTGTGGGAGGAATAACGATACCTAACGATACGCACACTAGCACACCTAGTCTCAAGCACCCAAACACACGCGCTCTCCCCTCTCTCGCAATCTTCCTTCTTCGCTTCTGTCATCTGTCTAGAGTAGAGTAGAGTACCGCACCGTACATCATCGTCATCAGCCAGCAGCATCATCATCGGCGTCGCTAATCGTCATCGGCATCGTCGCCGTCGCGGCGCGGAAGAGGCCCCCCTCCAACCTCCACAGGGACTGCCTACTACGGTACTTACTCTAAACGCGAGCGATCCGCGCTCCTCCGCCGCCAGCCGCCAGCCGCCTACCGCCTACCGCCTACCGCCGGCCAGTAGGTAGTGCCAAGTGCCGCGCTCTGCGCGCGCAGGGACGTCGTCGTGGGTCTTGTTCAGAGTGAACTAGGTAGAGCGGAGCCCGTGGTCTTGGAGCGCGAGAGCGCATGCTGCCCGACGACTATGTACGAGGAGAGAGGGAAAAATGGTCGTTGCCCGGTGGTAGGGACAGGTTCGTTGACCATTACTCGCTTTTCTCGCACCAACTCGCAGCAAGCTCGGCCAGGGTGGAGGGGGGGGAGCGGAGAGGCTTGTGAGTCGTTCTGCCTGCCTGTCTGCTGCTGCTGCTGCTGCTGCTCGTTGCTCGGACAGTGGACTCCTCCCTATTAGATATCACTATTGATGATTACTTTTTTGCTTTTGCGTCTCCAGTATTGTAGGAGTAGCGCATTAACCAGGCGGGGGTCACGAAAGGGAGATTTCTCATCATCATCATCATCATCATCATCATCAGCAGCATCAATGGCAGAATGGCGCGCGCGCGGCGCTTGGATGCTCTTCTGCGCTTGACGCTGCTACTGTGGATGGCTGGAAATGCGAGGGAGATAATCGTGGTAGTATTGTAGGAGTAGATGGATGCTACGTCGCAGGGTCCAGCGCCGCTCTGGCTGTCTCACCTACTGATACTCTACCTACGTAGTATTACTGTACCCCGTTGCTGCGACGCACGAGAACGGCATTGCATGCAGACAGCCATGGCGACGTCCCCTTTCCACAAGGCGGGCACGGCGGGTCCCAGCTTCCAGAATCGCGGTTTTGTTTCTGCCACCGCGACCACCACCACCACCACCACCCACTACCGCTAGGTTCTAGCCGCGCATCACCCTCCCCCGATGGATGATGGAATGATCCATGGGCCCGCCAGCTGTCCCGCGACTGCGAGCGCGCTGCCCTGCCCTGCCTCGCCCTACCACCGCTAGCGCGTCCCACGTGTCGCGTAGCGCCGCCATGGCCTTCCCGCCTTTCGCGCCTCCGCTAGCCCGGCACTGCCCTCAGATGCCGGCGGGCCTGTGTTTTTGCTTGCGCGGGCGCTCGTTGCTTGCTGGCTGCTACTCCCTCTAACTGCTACTACTACTACTACTACTACTACTACTACTACTACTACTACTACTACTACTACTACTACTACTAGGCTAGGTGACTCTACAAATACTTTAGACGGCTTCTTCGGCGCGCGCGTGTACTCTACTACGTAAGTTAGGCTCGATTGTTGATACAAGACTCGATTCTTGGGCTGAACGCCTAAGCGGGCAAGGGCGCCTGTACGTAGTAGTGGGGGGACGATGGGCCGCGCTGCACTGCAATGGTTCCATGCATGACGAGCGCGGGCGTAGCGCGCGAAGCGTGGATGATGGTATGGTGGTGCTGCTGCAGGCTGCAGCATCTACTCTACGGATGCCTGCCTGTGCCAGCGTCATGGCAATCAAAAGCGTGTGATTGTTGGCGCGCGCGGAGTGGGGGGAGCGATCATCATCCTACAGGATTGTGGAGAGAGGGTGATGAGAGTCTGTCGGAGAGAAAAGAGAAAAGAAAAAAAAAAAGTGACAGGCGACGATGACTGGCAGACAGAGGATCAGAGACAAGACGCAGGGTCGGCTGCAGCTGCTGCGTCTGCCCTGCGCGAACAGCATGGCGGTGACGTTGCGCGCGGGATTCGCGACTCAGGGTCAGCCCAGGAGGGCGATCCCACCACCACCACCACCACCACCACCATCGACGCTTCCTCCATCGTCGTTGTTCGCGCCGTTCGCCTGCGCTCAACGGACATGGCGGCGCGCAGGGCGATCCGGCGTTTCGTTTTGCTGGCTCTTAGCCCTGCTGCTGCTACTGCTGCTGCTTGCTTGCTGGCGATTCAAAATCAAATCGGGCGCCAACCCGCCCGGGCATGTCATTTAGAGTTCTCGCGCCCTGGTCGGGTCGCGGGCATGTGGGACTGTGAAGCGTTCCTTCGGCCAGGGATCACAAACAGGGTCCTCGCTCAATTCAATCTTCTCGAGTCAATTGCTTCATGGGCACCGGCGCCCAAACCGCGGCCCATGACGGAGAGAAGAGGGGAAAGAGGCGGATCATGCCATGCGTTTGTCTCTTCTCCGCGGACCCGCTGCCATGTGCGCCCGACCGACGACAATGATGATGCGCGCGCCTCCAATTATTCCCCATCCCCTCGACACAGATGAGGCATGAGAGACGGGGGAGAGGGAAAAAAAAAAAAGGCTCGGCACACATCTCCTCATCAGGCAGCGCCATGACCGAGCAACGAGAGCTCCGTCATCACTTCCTTCGTGAGTCCCACTTGGGAGCAGCATCTAACGGCTAGCGCCGCGGGTGGGTAGCGCGGATCACGCAAACAACACGACGAGCGGGGCACGTGCGAGGAACCCACTCTCAGCCGCAGGCTACCACGACACCAGGGACGGCAAAGGACCAGGGACCCTTTCGGGCGCGCGTGCAGAAGATTCTGAGCCGGGGCGCGCAACCGCTCACACCTCGCACGCATGGGGCGGGCGGGCGAACAAACCAACGAAGCGGTAAGCGGCAGCGAGGCTGAGCCAGCAACGCAAACCAGCCGGGGCGTCTGAGGCTGAGAGCAAGCGCGTCCCCCCTCTCGAGCTGGGGCGTTTTTTGTGGCCGACGGCGTGGGCTCCTTCGAAACAAGGCTGCGCGCTTCTAGCGGCCTTCTAGTGCCTTTCGAAGGGGGGGATGGACAATGACTGGTGGCTTTTTCCTCCATCGAGCTCTCCCTCTCTCTCTCTCTCCTGCGGAAAAGCCTGGGTGACTGCGCGCGCCGGAGCGCCCGCTAGCGACTAGAACACACTGATGGTGCGGATCTAGATGGGCGAAAATGACACGCGGAAGCCACTGGGGCGGGTAAGTAGAGAGATCGCGCGGAGATGCGTGATGGTTCTCGCTTTCAGAAACGTCGCCGTGAGACTACTGCTGCTGCTACCACTACTGCCAGGCTGCTTTTGCCTTATTGTTGTCATTGTGACAAGGGCATGGGAAACTTTATTACCAACGCCAATCCGAGTGCTTTGGTGGACGTGCTGGGCGCGGCAATGGCGAAAGGGGTCTCGAGTGTCTTGAGGGCTTCTAGAAGGGCAGATGAGGAGAGGTGGATCGCTGGAATCGCAGGAATCGCAGGAGGTGCCTTGCTAGACTGTTGCCACATCGGTGGTGGCCGGCAAAGGAAATGGCCATGGTGTGATGATGGGAGCAGAGCAGGACAGGCAGCCTGGCGGTGTCAGCAGCGGTCTGGCCATTCTCTCTCTCTCTTCCTCTCTCCTTTATCGCAGGCGGAGGAGTACTCTAGAGCATTATCCCCTGGCCGAGCTCTACGGCAATGTGCCCAGCGGAGATGGGCTCCGCGCGAGGCTTCAGGGACCATCGAGGCGCCAGCCATTGCCTCGTCCCACTACTGCCGTCACTACTAATTATGACCTCCCACCGTGGCTCCCGTAGCGCCAAACAGCGCCATGAAACGGTCGCGCTACACGCAGCCCTTTTGGAAGAGGGGCTCGGAATCGGATGCTGCATCTTGTCCCGGCCCTTTGCGGCCTTCTCGCCGTCTGGCCTGGCGCGCCCGGATATTACAGTCCGCTGCGGTATGGGCGAGGTTATGTGTAGGTGGCGCTCGGGTTGTTCAGCCGCGCATCCGAGGCGCCGGCGCCTTACCCGGCGTTGTTTGTCGTCGTCATTTGCGTTTGGTGGTGGTGGTGCTGCTGCTTCGTTTTCGTCGTTTACGTCGTTCTCGGCGGCGGCGGCGGGAGATGGTGCTCGTTCTTGCTTCTAGCACGCAGCAGCGCGTCGGGGAACTGGGCGGGTTGGGCTGTGCCGCCGTGCCAGGTACTGTACTCACGGCTGACAGGAGCGCCGTCCGGGGCGAAAAAGCAGCGTGCGTCGTGGGCGCTTCGCCTTTTTTCTGGCGTGGGGGTGACGGGAGTGATGCCAGCGGATCAGGGTCATCCGCGATCGGGTGGCATCGTTTTTGTGTTGCTCGAGGGGTGCGAAAGTGTTTGAATAGATGTACCTAGGTTGGTGTTCCTGTGTGCCATGTCCGGGCAAGGCTCTGGGCAACACACACACATTGTCTGTATCGCGGGCCGCCTGTAAAGGGATGCGCCTCCACGCCCTGTGGTGGCTGACGGTCACGTACGGCGAAGCGCCCGCATCTGCTGAGTCTTGTGCCACGAGGCCGGACGCGTGACGCGGCAGCCTCGCTTGCCCGCCCTTTGTTATAGACAAACCCTCCTGGATCAGGAGGGCCAAATGGGCGGCGTGACGGGTCTGGTGCCGGTGAGGGCAAAGGGCTAGTGAGTCAGCCTGACTACCAGAACGTGGACCTGCTGTCCTGCGAGTGCTGGACCGTCGTGTCTGGAGCCTCGTGGTTGCGGCTGGTGACGACTTGGTTCGAGATGGTTGGGGACTTTAAGAGCGACGTCGTGGCGCGCCTTGTCGTCGTCGTCGTCGTCGTCGTCGTCGTCGTCTTTGTACATGCACTGCTGCGTCACAGATATCAGGTATGTTGTCTTTTTCTTTGGCAAAAAAAAAAAAAAAAAAAAAAAAAAAATCGGGCCAACAAGGTGTTTGGCTGGGATCGGGGGCTTTCCTGACGTGGGAGCAAAATAAACCTCTCTACAATCTCGAGGCGCAGGCTGACGTTGGGCAACATATTTTCTTTGCCAGACCCTCTGCGGCCCAAGAATATATAATTGCTTTTGTTGTCGCGGCTGAAAGCGTCCATTCCCGAGATCAAATAGAAAGAATCCAGAGCCTTGCAATCCCCCACATTGTCCCAATCATGGCCGACCTTTCCTCTCTCCCCTCAGAGCTCATGCTCCATGTCCTCAGCTATCTTCCTATTCGTGACCTCCTCTGCTTCTCTGTCACCAGTCGCTCTTCATACGCTCTCGCATCGTCAAGCCTGCAAACCCTCTCCCTCGGCATATATCCCACGCGGGTATCCAGCCTGATCAGCCAGCTCTCGAGCACCAACCCCTCCGCATCACCGTACTCGCGCAGCCGAAGAAGCAGCCTCGAACACGGCCGCAAAGCAGCAAGCACGCCCGCCAAACCAGAGACGACGGCCGCGGACCTCTTCAACGAAAACTGCACCGTCGCCCATGTCATCCCCTCGGCGTCCAACTTTCAGCCCCACACGCTGCTCGCCTTCCACACGGCCCTTACCTCGTCCATCCTCGCCCGCTACCGCGTCTCGCTGCGCCATCTGGAGTTGAGCGTCTGGGCGCTCACGCCGCCCGTCGCCAAAGCCCTGGCCCAGCTGCACAACCTGCGCTGCCTGAGCCTGCGGGTCGAGGACCCCTTCGGCCGCGGCTTCCTGCGGCGCTGGGTCATCAATTGGGGCCACGACGGCGACGGCAGTGGCGACAGCGACGACGGCGACAGCGACGACGATGACGAAAGCCCGCGCCGCGGGAGGAGGTCGCTCGATGTGTTCCGCGCGATGCCAGAGGCCGGGACCGGTGTCGAGTGGAACGAGCTGGCGCTCGCGTGGAAGCGCCTCCAGGTTCTGCGCGTCAGTGGCGCTGATGTCAGCGATTGGCAGCTCTGTCAGATTGTGAAGAACAATGCGGGTCTGAAGGAGCTGTGGCTGAATAAGTGTCCGGCGGTGGGGAGGGAGCTGCTGACGTTTTTGGGGGGGGAGTGGGAGGGCAGGGCTGGGCTGGAGACGCTGGGCTTGGTCGACTGCAATCTTGATGCCGATGTCAATGATGAGGTTGTACGGCATGTGGGCGGCTTGTCGAACCTAAAGGTATGTTGTGCATTGAGGCGTTCTCGCCGGGGTCGAGAATTACGTTGCTCGTATTACAGTCGCGGTGTAATCTGACATCTCCTAGTTACTATCCCTGCTAGACTGCAGGGGGTTGTCAAACGAAGCAGTCGAGCGCATGAACGAGGACGTTTGGCACATTCCAGATGTCGAGCTGCCGCATTCGACAGACAATGGGCTGGCACCCGCCGTCATTGAGGTCGATCCCGCTTATATCGACATCGACGATGATGACTGATCATCCGACATACGAAGCCTAATGGATCTGGTAGTAGCCATCTTATGGCCGCATGAACCGCTCCATAATCAGCCGCAGCGAACATTTTGTGACAGTGTCACGGTATTCTCTTGCGGCGGTTTCAGACGGATCTCCTCCGAGCTTCAGTGAAGCCCTGTCGACGCGGTAATCGGTTTATGCTGTGGGTATTGGTGTTTTCATAGCTGGGCGGTAAAAACATATATTATGATGGGCGTTCGGGTCTTTGTGCAGACGGCGCAAGTTTCGTGGTGAGGGTATGGGATTCCCGGGTGGGGTCGGCGTCCGCTCCCTTTAACATCCATACATAACAGCTTTCGTGCGAGCACGAATAATACTACGTCGAACCGGCTTGTTCTTCCCAGCCACTGCAGATAGCGGTGTCAGTGAGTGGTATGAACTAGTCCATGGTATTAAACCTTCAAATGCCAGCTGTCAGAGTAATCATTAATTGCACTTCGGACAACAAGGACGAATTTTACTAGAGCCGATTGGAATAGCTGACATTTAGAGCTAAGCTTAACAGAAGCACCTGGGTTCCGGCAGTGTGATTGTAGTGGGAGGTGCGTACAGGCAATTGAGACTGCAGTGAAGTGCAACACCATGACTAACACCACGACTTCACTCGCGACTTCACACGCGACAATAGCCAACCACCCCGCCATTTTCAGTGCCAGCCACTCTGAAACACAACCAGCCATGTGATAATTAAAAAGAGCCTCCTCATGCCGTCCATCCTCCTTCTTCTTCATCCCTCATCACCCTCACCTCCTCAATCTCTCAACCTCTCCGCCATCATGCCCGAAATCCCAGCCATGGAGCCGGTCGACATCGCACCTCTGCCCGCGATCATCCCCCCCGTCGTCGAATACCGCGGATGGCGATCTCGCATGTCTGAAAGCAACTGCGCAGTGAGTTAGCATTGAGGCCATCTTTTTGGACACGCCCGCCCCTTTTTTGCCTAGGACTGGATGACATCCATAGATGACCATTTGGATTCTGGCCGAGAGCCTTCTCGAATGGGAAACGTACAGCTTTCTTTGGCGGCACAGCGCCTCGGTCGACACGAACTTCCTGCGCTTCTTCTTCGAAAAGGCCGTCGAGGGCTTCGACTACGCCAAAGGAAGATTCAACGAGCTCCACCTCTTCGAGGACCTGTACTACGTCGCGCTCGCAAAGATTATCGAGCTCCACAGCGACCTCCGCCTGGTAAGTACACCCATCCTATCCATCTCTCATACCGCTCAAAACTGACTCTCCCTCTCAGCGCTTCAGCAACGGCTTCCTCCACTCCACCACAATCCTGTACACCAAGAGCACGCGGCACGAAACCGAAGCCACAACCGCGCACGACATGCAGCAGCACCTCGAGTTCGCCTGGCACGAGCTCACCAGCATCGACATGCTCGCGGCGCTGCACCAGTCGATCCAAACCGAGCACATAGTGCGCCTCAAAGCCGCGCACAACCTCCACGTCTTCCGCGCCCACAAGCGCTACTCCACCGCAACGCCCACGCGCGCGGCCCTCGCCCGCGTCCGCGACACCCTGCGCGCGCACTTCGACCCCCGCGAGATCCGGCCCGCCACGCCCGGCCTCGCCGACGTGGGCCGCCTCGGCGCCGCGGGCCTCATGGCCCTCGTCTGGAGCAGGAGCAGCTTCGGCCTGCAGAGCTGGGTTACGCATGCTCGCTGGGAGGAGAAGGAGGAGCAGCAGCTACGCAAGCAGCAGCGGCTCGAGCACCTCGACCGCATCAGCACCGCTACTACGGCCGTGCTGGCGCACTCGGCGGAGCACTCGCCCTCACCTTCCTCCTCCAGCGGCAGCTGTTCCTACTCCCCCGCCACGGCCAGCACCTCCTCCCCTTCGGCTTCCTCTCCCTCAGGATACAGCACCGCGCCCACGACGCCCGACCGCGACTGGGCGGCGACAGCGGCGGCAAACGACATCCAGGCCTCCACGAACACGGCCCTCATCCTCACGCCCACGCCCACACCCACGCGCACAGCACCACCACCGCCAAAGCGGCGTCTCCGCCTCCGCCACTCGCGCACAACGCTCCACCGACAGCGGGCACTCCTCAAGCTCACCGGCGTCCTCGCGCCCAACTCGACGCTCAAGCGCTCCGCGACCGCGCCCTCGTTCTCCGCTTACACTAGCACCACCTCGCTGACCCTCACCTCCCCTACTGTCCCAACCACACCTATCAAACCCACCACACCCACCACACCTTCCCCTATCCCCCACAAACTCAACAACCACGACAACAACCGCAACACCAACACCCCGAACCTCCCCCCCTGCCACTGCGCCCCCGCCTGCACCTGCAGCTACTGGTGCGCAAAAGAGCCCTACCAACCCTGCGCATGCCGCTTCCCGGCCGCGCACATAGCGCGCACGCGCTGCGTCAGCGTCGCGGGGTCCGCGTACACGGCGACGAGCGAGGGCGTGTCGGAGCCGGAGTCGGAGCCGTTGATGGCGGGGGTGGGGTGGGGATGGTGGGGATGAGCTAGGCTGACAATGGTGCGTGGCTTGCTGGGAGCTGGGAGCTGCTTGGAGACGTTGGGTTGGGAGACGTTGGGTTGGGAGACGTTGGTTGGGTTTGCGCAGTGCAGTGCTTGCAGGAGACGGACAGGGTCGCCGGATTGCGTGAGGCCGAGGAGGCTCAAGACGGACGGACGCTCAGAAGACGGGGTAAGTGCCTAGCCAAGGGGTGGGTTGGATTGGAAGCGTGAGCGGCTTGACTGATTGATGGGTTCGAAGATGAGGTATCTGCCCAAGAAAGAAAGGAAGGAAACCACGGAACGCACAGAGAAGGACGACGACGATGACGGCGACGAAGGAGGAAGGCCGGGGATATGCTTGGTTGGTTGGTCCCATGGGAGGGAGGAGCAGCAAGCCTAAATAAAGATGAGATGATGGCGGGTTGTGGCTTTCGGATCTTGAAAAGGACGGCGGAAGGAAGCAAGAAGGAAGAAGGAAAAAAAAAAAAAAAACAGGAAAAGGAGAAAGGAAAACGGATCGACCTAATTGAATGGAATTGAATGGAAACTCACGGTCCAGCAACCAGGTGAATGAAGGGAGGGAAGGAGGGGGGGAGGTATACCACGGTCCACAGCAGCGCACATACATACCATTGCCGAAAGAAAGAACTTCAATGCTGCTTCCAGCGAATTAGCACAATACAATACAATACAACACAACACACTTCTCTCGAGGCCCACAACGCCCGAATACTGCTCTTTCCGATCAATCCCCTGCTTCAAGTCTGCCTACTCGTTAGCCCCACCGTGTTTCTAACCTGTCATCCAAGTCCAACCGAGTGACGAGTGACGAACGCCACTGCAGTCTACCTACTTACCCTTACCCTTCTAGCCCCAACACACAACACACAACACCGCTACTTCCCCACCCCATCCAACGCAATCCACGTCGCCATCTCCAGCCGCGTCGACGATTTCCCCACCCCCCTACCACTCCCACTCCCACTCCCACCAATACCAGGGCTCCTTCCCCCACCACCACCACCACTCCACCCCCCAGCCCCCCTCACCCCCTTACCATGCCGCTTCCTCGCCCCGCCCGTCGACCTACACCCACGCGCCTCGGACCCACCTCCCGCACTCGGACTCGTCTCCCACCAAGCGCGGGTCGGCGTGAGCGAGAGCGCGGAGGCAGGAACAGGGACAGGGACAGGGATGGGTATCTCGTGCAGCGGCGGCGCGACTTCAGGAAAAGTTGTTGTTGTGGGTGGGGCTGGTGGGACGGCGCTGGCGCTGTTCGCTGTGGTGGTTGTGGCGGCGAGAGCGGTCGTGGTGGGCGAGGGCTCGCGCGCCGTACTGGGCGTGGTGGTGGCGTCGGTGTTGATGCTTGCTGTGGCTGCTGGGGGCTGGAGTGCGTGCTGCGCGGTTGAGACACTGGAGGCGCAGGATGTGATCCATGACTGGGAGCCGGAGCGCGCGCTGCTGTTCGTTAGGACTGTTGAGCGGGAGGGGTTGCGGCTTTTTGCTTGGTGCGCGGTGTGCTTGTTTGCTGAGGAGGCAGTAGGCGTTGACGGTTCGCCCTGTTGCGGCTCCTGAACCAATGTCCCGGTAGTTGTCGTGGAGCCGCTTGCTGTGTGCCCGGGTGCACTCGTGGCATCGCACTGAAGAGTCGCCGCTGGTGTGGCCTGGTAATCCTGTCCATCTGGTCGGTTCAGCCACAGCTGGATGCGATCCTTTGAGCCGCTCCTCTCGCGGGCATGTCGAATTCGCTTTACAGTGCGCTCCCTCACTGGCGTGTTGATGTTGCCTTCAAGATGTGTATACTTCGCCGAGGCTATGAGGGTATCGCTACTGGACAGCGAAGCTTCCTCTGCCGTGCGTGCGGACTGCATCGGCGAAGTATCGTTGGTCTGGGTGTCTTGGTTCAGTTCTTCGATCAGGAGAGCATGTGAAGCTCTACGGGCAGAGCGTCTAGCACTTTCTCGGGTTGAACGTATATCGGACGTCTCCTCAAATACGGCAGCCTGCCCATGTTGACCCTGCGCGTCTTTTTCGTTGGATTCCGGTGCAACAGGCTCCGTGAAAACCTGCTCTTCCAGCACCTTTATCAACGGTCGAGACTTTGGACGGTACGGCAGAGATGTCATCAAACTAGGAGCATCGTCATCCAGGAACTCAAGCTTGGACTCGTTCTCCGCGGTCTCCGTGCTATTAGTTTCAGAATCGACTCTTTTTCGCTTCCGTCGGACCTCAAGAGGTCGTAGAAGGAAGTGGCCCGTTTCTTCGGTCTCCAATACTGATTTGGTATTGATGCCATTCCCTGACGCTCTGAATGTGAAAAAAGCGCCGTGTAGCTTACCATAACTCCTATCCTCATCTCCTGGTTTCTTTGCTTTGTTGGCGGTTTGGTTGCCTTCTTGTGCCACCTGGAAATATGGATTTGTGAATACAATTTTTGGGAATGGCGTTTGGTTGGAGCCTTTGGAGGCTTGTCGCAAAAGAGGCCGATTTTCCTTCAAGGGTGATGCTACTTGTGATTTTTTCTGAACACGCTTGTAGTCTGCTGAGGATCTTTTCTGTTCCAGAGGGCGCTTGTTGTTCCTTGCGTTTTCGATCACCGAGCTACGAGGTAGTTCATGAGCGGACTGGCGTCCTTTTCTATCCGAGCAATCTCGAGTCTCCTAGCAACACGTTAACTTTGGTTCATTCCGATATATACTACGCGGTAAATTATACTCTGTTTCCAGAAATAGATTCACCCAGCGCAGGCGAAGCCCCTGACGCCTCACCAGGGACAACATGCGTTGTCGGCTGCTCAGCCATGCTTTGTTCCACAAGCGTGCCTAACATTTCTCCTACAGGGCCCGGAGACGAAGAACCTGGCATCGGTCGTTCACTTTTGCTCCAGCTCGTAAGCCAGGATTTGACTATTGATCCAATTTCCTTACGCACGGGAATGGCCTCAGAACTGGAAGTGCTTGCCAAAGAAGTCCTGTTCCAATCAATTCTGGCCTTGTACCCATATAGCCAAGCCAGGTTGCCAAGCTTCCCGTGTGCGCATATACTGTCCACATGGCCTCGGCGTCGGTACATCGTAATATGGAATTTGTCGCCGTAGATATGCTGAAAGTCAAATCCGTCATGTTTTGGCGAGCTGTATACCCAAGGGGCACAGGAGTCCTCAAGGCCTGCGTCACATGCTACACCATCGAGGTTATTGCGTCCATGATCGCCTAGCACTAGGACAACGTTCGGGCGCGAACGCAAGGCCATCGGAAATTGCAGCATGGTGGTACGAAGCTCCTTGAATGACCGCGGCTGAAAGGTAAGATGGCGAAAGTGGATGTGGTAGAAGCGTCTGCTGGCATCGAAATACATGAATCGGTTGAGGCAGAAGATGACGAAGCCGTGAGGTGGAAGGTGCCAAGTGCCGACAGGGATTGGAGGTTCATCTTTGGGGCCCAACCTCTGCTCTTCGTAAGTAGTATAGGGCAATGGGACATTTATGTATTTGAGGTCGAAGCAGTAATCGTAAATGATGTTTCGGATCCAAGGATCAAAGTCCTTTGAAGGACGGGAGAAGAATAGATCCTCGCCCTCGCCTGGCCGCCGAATCTGGATATGAGGCCAGCACATGATGAGATAAAAGTAGTGGTTGGTGAGTTGGATGGATGACTTGATGTCTGAGAGAGAAATGAGTTGCCTGTTGTGCAGGCACCCGGCAGGAGCAAAGCATACTTATCGTCAGCAGGCGCAATGGTAGCGATCCGACTGGAAGCGAGGCAACCACTCTAGATAACGATTCGATTGTTGGCGTGTGCAGTGGGTTTGACGCGTCCACGCGCGCCATCACATGGCGTCAGCAACTAATACATATCAACGCGTACCTACTCTGTCCATTGCCACCTACACACACGCACAACATGTCGAAGCCAGTAACGGAGTACCAGACACGCGTCTACACGCTGCTACAGCAGATTCCTCAGGGCAGAATCACCTCGTACGCGGCGCTAGCTCGGGCGTTGAAGTCGTCGCCGCGCGCAGTTGGCGGCGCGCTGCGCAACAACCCCTTCGCGCCCGAGGTGCCTTGCCATCGCTGCATTGCGAGCACCGGAGTGAGGCAGGCCCACCTCTGCTCGACATGCGTGTCGCTGACAGCATCAACAGTTTATCGGCGGATTCAATGGCGACTGGACCAAAGTGCCGAGCGGCCTAAACTGCGAGAAGAAGCTGAAGCTTCTGTCGGAGGAGGGAGTGGCATTTGATACAAAGGGCATGCTGCTGGACAAATCGTGTTGGTGGGACGAGTTTAGGGTGTAGCTAGAGCAAGCAGTAACGTAGCAGGGTGAATGGTGATGTCGCGACTCGCGATCGTCACGAAGCGATTTTTCGGCCAACCGCATTCGGGCACCGCGACATCTTCAACTATACATCATCCGAGTCCACCCACTCTCGTCTCCCTGCAAACATGGCGAAAAAGAAGCAGTTTCTGCAGCAAGCCAATCTCAAGCAATCCGCGCACCAAGGCAAGCGCAAGCAGCCTGTAATCATATGCCTCCCGCGGCTGAGCTTCACCTGCTGACGGTGATCTCTAGGAGCCGCAAACCGAAGATGACTTTCTAGAGGCCGCCGATGAATTTGAGAAGAGCGGCGGCAAGTGGCGTGCAGGCGATGCGGCCAAGGCGGCACGCTTCTTTCAGAGGGCTGTGGATGCCTATGCTGCCGGCTTGCAGAAGTTTCCATCGTCTTTTGATCTCGCATACAACAAGTAGGTCTCGCATTTCTACTATCCTCACTTTCAATTGCTCTTAAACAAGTCAATCCTCGTTCATCCATTACCCCCACCCACAGCTGATCCTCCAGGGCACTCCTTGAGTACCAAATAACCCAAGACGTGCGCATTGCCGCGCAACTCGGCCACCCGCTCATCGACCTTCAGCGACAAGCCCTATCGTCGCACGAGCTGGCCCTCCGCCTCGACACCACCAACACGGATGTCCTCTTCAACACCGCTCAGACCCTCTCAGATCTCGCCGAACATGCCCCCAAGCCCGAGGCTACGCAAGCACTGCAGCGCGCCGTCGGCCTCATGCGCCAGTGTCTGCAGCGCCAGGTCTCTGATTACGAGGAGCTGCAGGCCGCATTTGCAGCTGCCAATGCCGGTGCTGACGCCGGTGTCGGTGCGCCGTCGTCTGCCCCGGGGAAGTCTGCGGCCTCCGCGCCTGGTAATTCGAACGAGGAGTATGCCGTTGTTGAAGAAGCTGTCTCAGAGCGCGATATTCTGGACTCTGTCTTCGCACTTACGCACATGGCCGCGGAGCTGGTCGGCTTACTCGACGCACAGCAGCTCGACGCCGCGCAGACGGATGTCGAGTTCACGATGGGCCTGTACGCGGCAGGCGGGCTGGAGACGTACATTGAGCGGCTAGACCGGACAGTGCCGGAAGCCGGTAAGTACTTCCTTCAACTCGTGCCCTAGCGGCCATGTGCGCGCTTTATTGCCTGCAAAATCAATTGACACCCGTAGCCCCCGCAACCCCCACGCTTTCCCTAACGCTTAGTCTCTCCGCCCCACAACAACCGCGCCACCAAACGCAACAGCAACAAAGCCCCCACGCCCTCGCCCTCGCCGAAGCACATCTCGCACACGCCGTCCTCACCGCCGCCGTCGCAGACGCCCAGTTCCGCTGCGCGGCCCTCTCTCCGCTCTCCTACTACCGCCGCGTCCTCCGCGCCTTCACGCGCACCCCCGCCCTCGCCGAACCCGCCGGCCCCGCCATCGAGCCCACCACGGCAACCGACGCGCGCTGCGCCCTCGCGGACGCCCTCCTAGCCTATGCCGCCGCGACCGCGCCTGACCCCGCCACCCCACCAAAGGCGGCACTGGCAGCGCTGGCGGAGAAGTGGGCGCGGAGCGGACTGCCCGCGCAGCTTGCACCTGCTGAAGCGGCGGAGACGGCACCGGTGCCTCTTGCGGCTTTGCTCCCCAACGACGCGGCAGCGGCCGACGCGCTTGACGCGGCCGATCCCGCCATTCCCTCCGCTGCTCTCCACACCGACGCCCTATGCCGCGCGCTCCTGGCCCTGCGCACCGCGACGCTCCAGCTCGCGGGCCTTGCGGCGGGTGAAGCGGAAGCGCGCGCGAAGCTGCCGCAGCTGCGTCTCTCGGCCGGAGACGCGCGTTGGCGACTGCGCAACGCCGGGCTCGCGCTGGCAGAGAGGGCAGGGTCAGAGGCAGAGCGGGAGGAGCAGGTGAAGACGGCGCGGCGGGAGGCGCTGGCCGCGGAGGGGGAATGGGCACGGGCAAAGACGGAGGGGATGGGCGTGGGCATGGAGTGTGCGGAGGAAGTTTTGGAGGCGGGAGCGAAGGTGGGAGTGGCGGGTGTATTGAGGGGAGTGGGGAGTGGGTTGGTGGAGGGAGGGGAGGAGGTATGGCGCGAGATGAGGGAGGAGAAGATGGTATTTGAGGGAGAGGGGGAGGGCGTGCTGGCGTGAGATAAGTACAGTACCTAAGACAGAATGATGGAGGATTGTATGCATGTATGCGTGGAAGGATGACGGAAGTAAGATCGGAACCCATGATGGAGGATCTGTAGCAACCCTGCCGATAAGCAGCCAGGCCGTCAGCTGGCTAGCTTTCGTGAGACGACGGCGGTGCAACACAGCGGAGCGCAGCGGAAGAACCGGGGCGGAAGAGTAACTGCAAGGCAAGACAGGGAGTGGGATCTCGACGCACTTATCTGAAACCAGCATCGGAGCAGACGAGATGCCTGTTTTCGTCTGTCTACGAAGTATATAGGGCAGGAGAGCGCAGAAAAGCAAAAACACGGCTATGAATAGACGGGTGAATTATCAGCGAGGGAAGCTAAGATGACGATGATGACAGGTGCGCGTCGTGGAACTGGAGGTATTGGGCGTTGGGATTGGTTGGCGGCTGTCCCGGTAGTGGTGATGGTAGTGGTGGTGGTGATGGTGGAGAGAGATAAAAGTACAAGCCAACGGCTTGGCTGTTTGATCGACGAGTGCAACGCTCTCCGCCTCCAGCCGGACAAAGAACCCCGTATCCTGACGTAGACATACATGCACACACGCATAGCTACAAGCAAACCTACCTGCCTTACAAGCATGAAAAAGACAAGGCATCGCGCCGTCCTTCCCCGCTCCGATCCTTCGACACCTTCCCTACCGACTACCCAACTCGGCTAGCCAAACTTACCTAACCTCGCCCGCCGTACGCCTCCACCAAAATCCACGCAGCCCACCCGTCCTACCCACCAATCAACTCGCTCCCCACCGCACCCGCCCCGACCTCCGCTCCGGTCTCCGCTCCGACTTCCGGAGCCCTATCCATGAATGATCTAGATTGAAGACGCCTCCGACCTGACGATCGGTGTTGGTGGCAGTGGTGGCAGCAGCTAGCAGCAGCAGCAGCAGCAGCAGCAGCAGCAGCAGGCGCGGGAAATCTGACATACATGGCTTGAGAGACGGGAGAGGGCAGGCAGGGTAAGCAAAGAATCTGACAAGAGGAGGAGACGGGAATGGCGGATGGATGGATCGGGAAAGAGGGTAGTGTATGTAAGTGCTTTTGCGCCGCTGCTGAGTGGGCAATGGGCGAGCGAGGGGTGTGCTTTTTGGCCAGGCCAAGGCCCGTGGCTGACCTGGCTAAGGTTATGGCTGATTGCCTCGCCCTGGGGTCGCGGGGAGGCAGAGGCACCAGAGGCGGGTGTTTGGCTGACGACGCCGGCGCGCGTGTTGGCTGGGGAAGTAGCCGTGAGGTGGCGCAACAGTAAGACGGCCTGGGCGCGTTTTAAGAGGGTCCCGGGCAGTTAGAAGAGAAAACCCTCATCTATGTATGTATCTAAGTGAAGGGTACGCTAGGTCGGCCAGATCTGATCTCAGCCGTGCTCATGTTTCATTTTGGCGCTCGCGGAGGATGCGCGGCGGGGGCGCCGGGGACCCTCGCTGCTGTTCAGCTGGCACTGCTGTGCGAGGATGAGCACGTCTAGGCGTGGCTAGCGCGCGGCGCGTGTGCGAGTTGGAGAGGAAAGTGAGAGACGTTAGTTACGTGTAGTATGGCCGCCCATCGCACCGGCTCTCCACCGCCGGGGCACACGCAAAGCACACCAAGCACACACAGCGCACCCAAGCAAAGCAGGAAAGCAGGCAAGCAAACAAGCTAGTGACTAGTAGTTAGTTGCACGCGGTTGCGCAAAAAAGAAAAAGTGACGTCGCACCCCACATGGCTTGGGGTTGTCCAGCGCAACAGTTGTAACAAAGGTGAGAGGCCTGTGAGGCGGTGGCCTGAGGAGGGCGAGGGGCGCGGCTGGGCCCGCAGGAAGGACCGGGGAGCCAAGGGATGAAACTGTCGAGAAATGGCAGCAGCAGAAAGCACAGAAGCCCGTCAGAAACTAGCACGCGCGGCGGATTCCGGTGGCAGTGGCTCACATGGTCGGCAATTGTTGGTGCGTGGTGTGATGAACGGGCGCACGCGGGGACTCTGACAGGGGCCTGACCTTGGAGAGAGCAGCAGCAGCAGAGTGGAGGGGCGTCTTCTATATACAAGTCTCTGCCGTCCGTTACAACAGTACAGCCGCAATGCCCTCCATAAACTAGACCGGGGTCCCGTTCATCGCAATCCCGCTTGAAACTCGTCTCTTCCTGACAACCCCCCTCTCCCCTCGAACGACACAATGCCCTCCGTTTTGGGCGCCGCCCTCTTCCGCCCGCATTCCGATTCGCACACCACCACCACCACCATGCGCGATTCCAGTCCTCATCCTCCCCCGCCGCCCGATCAGCGACAACGACAGCAACAGAGCAGCAGCTGTTACGGCTACCACAACACCTTTCACACCCACGCCGTCCCCGCCGACCCCGACCAGACGCCGCCCACCTACGACTCGCTGCGCCCCGAGCCCGTCTGCCCGCGCGAGGCCCTCCCGACCTACTCGTGCTCCGTCCTGTTCGAGGGCCCGCTGGGCTTCAAGAGCGAGTACCACGACGTCTTTGAGCGCACGTGCACGCGCGACCGCCAGTGGCAGGATGTGTACGTCGTGCTACGCGGCACGCAGCTCAACGTGCACCGGCTCAAGACATCGTTGTTCCACAGCCGGTCGAAAAGGGCGGCAGCTGGCCGCCTGATGCGCTCCTACTCGCTGCAGCACGCCGAGGTCGGCCTGGCCCTCGACTTCAAGAAGACTGAGCTGGTGCCGCGCTCGGCGCTGGCGCGCCTGGTGCCGCTCAACGCGCGCGCCGCCGTCTACGAGACGGATCCGCACCTCTTCCTGCCCGTGCGCGAGCACGCTTTTCGCCTGCGCTGTGAGACGGACCAGTTTCTGTTGTGCAGCGCCGAGCCCGAGGGCATGCTCGACTGGGTCGAGCAGCTGTGTGCCGCCGTTGACATCTCGCCACCGCTCGACGACCGCAGCGAGCCTCGCTACCGCAGCCTGCCGCGCCGCGGACGCAGACAACGCCAGCTAGACGGCCGCGGCCCTCGCCCCGAGCCCGTCGACCTCACCGCCCGTCGTCTTCTCGCCGAGCAAGAACGCATCATCCGTACTCTCTACCCCAATCTCGCCCGCGACGGCGCCGACGACGACAACAACAACCTCATCGGCAACTCGCACTCCAACGGCGATGCTGACGCTGACGACCTCGACGCCTCTGACATGCTGTTCCCCGGCCGGCCCGCCTCACCCGACCATCATCAGGAGCCGCACCGCCGCGAGACGGACACCAGCACCCCCACGCCCACGCTTGCCGAGCACGACCACCAACCACGACCCCTGTCGCCCATCGAGACGCATGACCCCAGCAACGGCGACGCCCCCATGAGTGGTTCGATAAAGCTGCCGCGCAGTGGCCACGCCGAGCCTTCCGCATCCTCCCTCTTCCGCTACCGGCGGCGCTGTGCGCCCGTGCTGCTCAGCTCATCCCCCCGCGCCAGTGAAGTCATTTACTATGAGGGGAAGCGGATGCGCGTCCAAGCACGCAAGCAGGCCCTCCAACCGTACCGCGATCTTCCCCCGCATTACGCGGCGCATCGATTCACGCAGGCCGACCGGGATCAGGCGCTGAACCACCACGGCGACGACGAGGACGAAGACCTGGCAACGCGACCGGCCCTGGTGCACCGTCCCACGGCGGATTCTTCGCTCGTAGGCCCGGCGTCGCTCTTCCACCTCGACGTCGACATCGATTCGGACGCCATCGACCTCACTCCAATGACGAGCAACGAGCTGCGCCGACAGGCAACGAGCGAAAGCGTTAGCGTCGCGCCCACGTCGGCGCCCGCCCTCACGAACACCACCACCGCCACAAGCACACCCGCCACAACGACTTCGACCACTACCGCGACCACCGTCACTCCCGCTGCAGCGCCCATGTCTATTCCCAGGCGAGCGTTTTCGGCCACGACGCGCGTCGCCGCCCTCGCTGCAGCCCAGCGCGCCGAGCACAAGGCCGCCGACGCCGATGCATCCCCGCCGACACGTCCGGGCCTGCCGAAGCGGTTTCTGAGCCGCGCAAAGGCGCCGCTGACGAGTGCCGCGGAGGCGTTTGGCGGGCTGGTCATTTAGGGGGGGCGGCCTTTTGAGGCTGCGTGCGTGCGCGCGTGAGTTGGCGGGCCCTGGGGCTCGTTCGTCTCAAGTCGGCCTCGCTTCCGGGCTGGGCCTTTTTCGTCCTTGGCTTGGCGCGGCACAGCTAGGTTTAGGCCTAGCGGGGTGGCGAGCCGTTCTCGCCGAGCGCGTTGTGGCGGTGTGGCACACTTCTTCTTCCTTCTGATGCTGCGAATCCGCGGCTTTTTCCGAGCTTTTTTCCTTTGTTATTTGGAGCATGGACTGGCTGGGCTGGTACATCATGCGCGCACACTTTCAAAACTTGCCACATACGTACACACACACATGCGCACACTCACGCACATACCCGACCAGGGCCGACCACCAGCCCCATCATATCGATCGGCCCACGACCGGCCCATGACCACCGACCAAACCCGACCAGACCTACTCTCGCACAGGAGCAGGTTTCCTTTGTAGCAGTCGCTCTCTCACTCTCCTTTTTTCATTTTCCCGAGTATCTCAGTCTCGTTTGTTCGGTTTTTTCTTCTCTTTTCTCTCTCACGGTCGGCTTCTTTGCTTGTAACTGTTGTCTTGTCATCATATACCCACTGAGCCTGTCTGTCTGTTATTTTCTTGTTTTGTTTTAGTTGCCGATTTACCACTCCTCCTAGTACTCCTACTACTACCACCGCTGGCACGGCGGCGGCTTGTCTGGCGTGTGCGTCGACTACGGCGCGCAATGTACAGTTTTCTCTGCTAGCTAGCTAGCTTGCTTGCTTCTGGGAATCATCATCATCATCATCACCACCACCACCATCACCATCGTAATCGATATCGGTGCGTTCTTCAGCAGCAGCGGCGAAAGGCGGCGAAAAGGCTGGGCTGGGACCGCAACGCGTGCGCGCGCTTGCGCTTGCTTCTTTGCATGCATAGCTTTTGGCGTCGGGACTGGATTGGGTGGCTTTTGCTCTTGCTGTTGCGCTTCTTCTTCTTCGCAGCATTATTGGCGTCATGGGTGGGTGGGTTGTGGTTGTGGGGTTAGTGGGGTTAGTGGAGTTAGTGGGGGCTTGGGGCACAAGGGGTGTCTGTCAGGAGAAGGAAAAGTTCGTATAAAGTTCGTATGCTGTGCATGGATGGGATAGAGTGGAGCTGAAGAAGAAGAAGAAGAAGATGAAGGAAAGAGGGATAAGAGTGGGGTTTGTAGGTGTTAAATAGGGGGTGCGTTGGTGGTATTGGGGTGGGGGGAGTCGAGCTCTTTAGCTACTTCGTTAGCATGCAAGCAAGCAAGCAAGCACCCCGCTGCGCTGGCGCGTTTATTGCGCGCTGTGCGCTGTGGCTGCGGTTGCGTTTCGAGGGGCTTGGCTCCTTCCTCATCGTCGTCCTCCTCATCCTCACTGTCATCGTCATCGTCACTGTCAAGTTACTCTTGCTCTTCGAGCTCGTGCTTTTTGAGAAGCTATGCTAGGCTAGGCTAAGCTGTGTGCTGTTGAGATGTTGCTTGCCTCTTCCACTTTGCTGCTATGCCTTTGTATGAGCTGGAAACGTGACTGTTTGCTTGTCTGGCTGCCTGTCTGGCTATAGGTGCTATGCTGTATTAAGTGTGTATAGTGCGTAATGTTATGTTATATACCGTACCTAGGCACTGTACTCCATGGCATATATACCACACTCTCACAGCCCCCTCCGCCGCCTCTCCCCCTCTTCCTTCGCCTTCCTGCTCTTCCCCGGCTCCCTGGTGGTGATGGTAGAGGCAACAGCAGCCTTACCATCTGTCCTCCTCCTCTTCTGCTTTCCTCTCTTCTCTGCCTTCTTCTGCTTTCGTTCTTGTGCTCGCTCTGCTAGTAGTTTTTCTCGCGCCTTTTTGAGTCTGAGCCAGTACGGCTCGGGCCTTGAGGGCTGCTTCGTGTTTTGTTTCTGGTTGTTGGCTGTTGTGGTGGTGGGGGTGGTGGTAGCAAGAGCAAGAGCAAGAGCAACGGCCTTCTCTTCCATCTTCACCCGTTTCCGGATGCGTCTGCTGCGGCGACGGTACTCGGTCGCTTGGCGGCAAGCGACGCATTGGCCGTCGTCGCCGAAAAAGTGCTCTTCTCTGCGCGCGGGGATGGTTAGCTAACGGGACAGAGACTTGGGAGAAGCAGCAAACTCACAGCTCAGACTCGCACTTCCCTGCGTGTCCCACCTCCCCCCAATCGCACCGCTCGCACACACACGGCTTGTACATGCAATCCGAAAATGCGCCCGTCGCATCAATCCAGACATCCCCCCACGAGCGGCGACACCCAGGCGTCAAGCCCGCGCGCCGCGCCTCCACGCTCCCCATGACCTCATCGACAGCCACGTCCCACGCGTTCGCGCGCACACCATCCCTTAAACACACCCTCTCCACATTCTCAGCTGGGCCCCAATCAACGCGATAAACGCTGACCCAGCCGTCCTCCTGCTCGTCATCAGCCTCCTCCGTCTCCATCGCAGCCGCAACATCCTGCTCAAACTGCGCGAGCCACAGCCCCGTCCGCTCCCTCACGCTCTCCCAGCTCCACCCCCCGCGCTCACCGTCCGCCGGCACCGCGAGCACGAAGCTGCGGTACCGGTGCCCCGGCCGGCTGTGCCAGGGGTGCCAGGCCGCCGCGCCCGCCACCCACGTCGCCGGGATATGCGGCAGGGGGTGCGCGCCGCGGAGAGGGTTGCGCCGCGCCTCGTCCTCTTCCTCTTCCTCGTCTGTGGCCGTGCCCGAGGCGCGCCGTTGTGCCGCTCGCGCTTCTTTGCCGGCTTGCTGTGCGGCTGTGATTGCGGAAGCGCGCTGCGCCGCTCGCCAGGCCTTCTCCCGCTTGTGGTGCGCGATGCAAGCTGCAATGCTCGGCTGGGGGCCGTGCACGTCGACGCGGGGCCAGTGGTTGCGCGCGTTGCCCCAGCCGGCGATGGCGTCGCTGGAGAGGAAGGCGGCGCCGATGGCGGTAGCGGCTTGCTTCCAGTCTTGTTCTTGCTCTTGCGTTTGTGTTTGCTCTTTTGCTGCTGCTGCCGCCGCTTCTTCGGCAGCTCCGTCTGTGGTGGTCTCTTCCTCGCTCTTGAGTAGGTAGAGCTGGATCCCTAGTTTACGAACGCACGTTGCGCTGCCGCAGATGCACTGTGAGGGCCGTCCGCCTACTACGACGTAGGGCTGGCCGTTGTGGTCTGGGAAGGTGAGCGTGGAGTTGGTGCGGCTGTTGAGGACTTTGCGCGCCATTCCCGGAAAGGGTGGGAGATATGGCGAGGGAAAGGGATTAGTAGAAACACAGAGAGCAAGAAAGAGACTGGTGATTGAGAGAGTAGGGACAGAGGAAAGTTCAGAGAGCGAAATGCCCAATATAAAAAGCAAGGAAATCGGGATTGAAGTTAAGGCGGAAAGAACGCGGCGCGCGTGTGGCGGCCAGGCAGCAGCCCGCTAGCTTAACTACTTAACGCGCGCGCGCGTCAATCGTCATAGGTGTCGCCATTGACAAGCCATTCGTGTCTCCCGAGCTCTTGTACATGATTTTGGTGTTTCTTTGCAGAACTCGATGTTTGTTGAAGTTTTCGGACTTTAGCGCGAGAAACCGTCCTCATCATCCTTGCAAGAATGCGACGCTGTGATTGGCACACTTCTCTGACCTCTTCCTGTTCTCAATGTCTCGTGACCTCCGACAATACTTTCACCTTACCTGTTGGCATCAACCATCCGCTTTGAATTCGAGGCTGTATTTCTTTAATCGTTTCATCTTTCTCAACGAACACGTCATAAGTTAGAACAGACCATGGGCGCGACTGACCTAGAGCCGGAACCAGCAGGAGCCATCCCCGATGAGGAGCTCACTGGCTTCGAAAGTCCATCTAACCGCTTGCACGAAAATCCAATCGTAGAAGATGGGTTCGCTGAAGAGCAGGGAAACGCAAGCTCCGAAAGCCCAGGATTGAAAGACTGCCCATACTGCGCCTGCTTCGAAGAGGCATACAGACCGTACACGGAGGAGCACGGCAAAAGCCTTCTTGGGCAAAGAAACGACTTCAAAGTCACCCCAGAAGACCGCCACTACCTGTTCCACCAGGACTGTTCCTCGTGTCCTGCTACAGACAAGCCGCCAGCAGAGCTCTGCCAGTTCTGCCAGCATCTGCGCCTCAGACACATGCTCACTTGCCTGTCTCTGCGTGACGCGTGGTTGCTGTTCGATATGGGCTCGTTTGCCGACGTCGAAGAGCGCCGCCACCAATGTTGCTTCTGCCGCCTTGTAGCCAGCACTGGCCGGAAGATCCTAGAGGTCCGCTATCCGGGCCGTGATGAAAACTTTTCCAAAATGCATGTTTATCTTGAAAAGCCTGCGCAGTCGGATAGGACTTCGTTGTGTTTGGACGCTACAATGTACACCTCGATAAACGGGCTGTTGATGAGATCAAGACTGTCCGTACTTGACTTACAAGCCCATCCCCGTTCCGTCACTGCTCCTGAAGTCTTCCAGGACGAAACCTCTCGAGATGCCGTCACCCCTGTTTCCTCAAAGCCTCTCGCGGGACAGTTCGTAATATGGGAGCAAGTCCAACGCTGGCTGAAGAATTGTGGCGAGCGACATTCCCACTGCCAAAGCGCTTCTTCAAGACTAAAATCCCTCTCCGACTTCCGGGTAATAGACGTGAGGAAGAGGAGGATTGTGGAGCCGAGAGAAGACTGCCGATTTGTGGCTCTCAGCTATGTCTGGGGTGCGCGCCCTGGGCCCGAAGTAAAACGGCACGCGCTCTGCAAAGCCAGGATCACCGAGCTGCAGCAGGAAGGCAGCTTGAAAAGCCTTCCCCGCACTATCGAAGATGCCATGAGCATCTGCAAACGCCTCGGCGAAGAATATCTCTGGGTCGACCTGCTATGCATCGTCCAGGATGATCAAGAAAACAAACAGCGCCAAATCAACTCAATGGCATGGATATTTTCGTCTACAGTGTTGACCATCATCAGCGCTTGCGGAAACACCATGGGCTGTCCAATCGCAGGAGTCAGCCAAGACCGCCAGCTGCTTCAACAGCAGACAGACTTCTCAGGCCTCCAAGTCACCAGTATCCTGCCCGATTTTGACGAGCTAATCAGCAAGACGGTCTGGCATACCCGAGGATGGACATACCAAGAAGCCGTCTTCTCCAGGCGGAAACTCTTCTTCACGGCCGCAGAAGCGTGGTTCGAGTGCGAAGAAGGCCTTGACCGAGAAGACCACCACTTCCTCATCCCTCTATCCTGGCTCAAATGGAACCCATATGCCCTCTCAAGCTTTACAAGCCCTAGGAACAAAGTGCGCCGTTCGGGACACTGCACCCTCAAGGACTTCGATTTCCACCTGCGTGAGTATAGCGCGAGAACCCTTACATATCAGTCGGACATCTACAATGCCTTTTGGGGCATTGCAAGCGCACTTTATGAGGACGGGCCGTTTAGCTATGGCCTGCCGCATGCAGACTTCGATCAAGCTATTCTGTGGTCCCATGTTAGGAGGTTCCAATACGATGAAGCCCACCACCTACGGGACTCTGACACCGTACTGCCCTCCTGGACATGGGCGTCCATTGCAGGGAGGACCAGCATATTCCCTTACCCTTGGGATGAACATCGCTTCATCGGGACGCTGGTAGAATGGACCGAGTGCTCCTCTGAAGTCCAGGACCAAGGCGAAAAGCAAGCCGCCAGGAAAATCGAAACCTCAAACGAACCCCTCCAATGGCAAACATGGAGAGAAAAGAAAGACGGCCCGTGTCCCCAGCTCTTCCTAGCCATCGCCTGGAGCCAAGGCTGCTTCGAAGCGGACGCACCGCCTGGCCTTCTTGAGCAGCTCGGCGCCCCCTTCCCCCGCCTATCACGAATAACCACCTCTCGCTGGCCCACCGAGAAAGTCTTTCGGACAGAGCTGCTGTCCACCCAGCGAACCGAAGAGCAAGCAGAGAGGATACCAGCCGCACGCACTAACATACCCGCACACCACCACCGTAAAGGCGCCCTCTTCACTCGCGCGCAAACCGCCTCCTTCTGCCTCCGTGCCCACGTACCCCACGAGCTATGCCAGATGAGCCACCACCCCGTCTACGAGATCCTAGACGCAGCAAGCCAGCCCATCGGCCTCCTACAAGCTGGCGAGCCCAGAGTGGCAACCGAAGTACAGCCATGTCTGGACTCGGAACATGCAGGCTTCGAGCTCGTCGCCCTGTCCCTGTCGAGCGTGGCGCATGAGGTCCGCTGCTTGGCGCCGCGGGCGCTGCAACTCTCGACGAAAGAGTTGTGTACGCGGATAGGTTCTAGTTATACTTGCTTTGATGCCCAAGGGACGCCGCTTTTCCCCGTCCCGGTCGTGAATGTTTTGTTTGTAGGGTGGCGGGAGGGTGTCGCGCATAGGATCAGTGTTGGCTGGGTTCTTTTGACGAAGTGGGCAAGGGCTGAGCGGGGGTTTAAGGATATTGTTTTGGAGTAGGAGAAGGAGAAAGGAGAGATTGGCTGCTGCGTTTGCGAGGAGATGTGAGTCTGCTGTGAAATGTAGACGGCAGATGGAGATGCGTGAGATAACGTCCTGCTGGCTAGCAGGCATGACAACCAGCGAAAGCCTGCCGGCATGATGGTGCGCCAGACCGCAAGCCGCCGCTCCCAAACCAGTGCTCTGATGGACAACAAACCTAGGTGCCTCTTGGACGAGAAGAAACCTCGACGAAACAACCAACAGGCAGGCAGCGTCCTAACACTAAACACCAAACACCTTCACGCACCAGTATCACCCGACTCTTGCTTTCCCAGCAGCAGCAGCGCGGCACAGCGCACACGCAGAAGCACTCTCGACCTCAAGCCCCAGTTTCCAGTCCCCCCAGCCAACGGCAACAAAAGCCGCGCCCGCAGCTGCATCACCAGCGTCTCGTCCCTGCATAGGCACGAAGCACGCACTTCCTCAACAAACCATCCGCCCTCAACCCACCAAGCCTGCCGCGCGCATGGCATCACAACCCCCACAGCGCGGGCTGGCCGCTGCAGAGAAATGACGTGCGCGCCCACTTACCTAGGTAGCCCACACCCGTCCCACCGCATCGACTCGACGAGAAACGCGCACTTTGAAAAACAAAAAGCATCCACGTACGTCGTCGTCGTAGGTAGTCAGCGAGCGAGTGGCCGAGTGGCCGCGCGCATCGCGACCTGAAACGCGAGGCGCCCGTGACGTCACGCGCACCGAATGGATGGCCGGCCGGCTGTCAAGCCGTCTGTCCGGAGGCCTCTTCTCCGGCGGTGCGGTGTGCGAGTGTGTGTGCGTGTGTGCGTAAGGCAGGGTGGCGTTTGATGAAAGTGCGCGGTGCTGATGCGCCAGGGAGTGCGGTTCTGCGGCAGGCTGCCCTGCAGGCAGGCAGGTGGCTTGGCTTGCTTGGCCTGCGCCGAAACGACGCAAGGACGCGCGCGTAACCCGTGGGTAATTTCTTCTGCGCGACTGCGCCACCCGTGTGTAGGGAGGTTGCGTCGAGTATCGTTGACCTGTGCCGGGTTGGTGGTAGGTAGGTGGTTATGAAGTTGCGCGAGGTTGCGATAGTCGTTCGGTTCTGTGGCCCCGCGGGCCCGCGTCGGAGCGAGTGTCTGCCCGTAAGATTTTAGGTAGTACGCGAGAGTGGTTGTGAATCTTCGTGCGAGTGGTACCGAGAGGACGCCAGGGACTTGGACTGCGCTGCTTGTTCGCACCTACTTCGTACTTACCTATTTTTGCACCCACCGCGGTCGTGGGCGGTGGGCAGCTTCAGCTGTGCAATGAACAACAAAAGACTGAACAAAAGACTGAAGAAGTTGCGCTTCATGGTTGATTGAGTGATGTTGATAGATTGATTACCCTATTACGCCCTCCGGGAAAGGGCTTCCCTGCGCCATTACCAGTGTGATGCACTTGCTCTCGCTGCAGTTAACTAGCTACGAGATCAAGTAACCAAAAAGACAAGTCGCCAAACCGCCAATGCTATGCAATGGAGCCGATAGTTAGGGCGACATTTGAGTAATCATGTCGCTGATGTATGTTTAAGTGCCCCGGAAGAAAAAGATCGTAGACCATGTGCGAGTCGTTATGTTCAGGCGTGACAATAGGTAAAATAAAAAAATGGTCTCTTGATATGGCTTGCTTCCGCGAGGGATCTCTTAAATAAAAAAGGAAAAAATGTGATATCAAACAAATGGGTTTGCCGCACGCGACGCTGGCTGTCTCAAGCCAGCGGCGATCGACGACGCGACCTGGAAGAAGTAAAAATTATAGCCGCGGCGCTGGCGTTTACAGCACAGCGACGGCGACGGCGACGGCGCCCACCATGGCGAGGCCGCTACCCCACACGCCGACGGGTGCGGCAGCACCCGTGTAAGCCTGAGGAGTCGGCGTAGGAGTGGGGGTCGAGGGAGTAGCGATGACAAAGCTAGACGTGTTGGGAGTAGCAATGGGCTGGCCATCCGAGCGAATGGAGACAGGAGTAGGCTCAGGGGTAGCAATGGGCTGACCGTCGGAGCGGATCGAGACGGGGGTAGGCTCGGGGGTAGCAATGGGCTGACCATCGCTACGGATGGAGACCGGAGTGGGCTCGGGAGTGGCGATCGGCTGGCCGTCAGAGCGGATTGAGACAGGCGTAGGCTCAGGCTCAGGAGTAGCAATAGGCTGGCCGTCAGAACGTATCGAGATGGGGGTGGGCTCAGGCTCGGGGGTAGCGATAGGCTGGCCATCGGAGCGGATCGACACGGGCGTAGGCTCGGGGGTAGCAACGGGCTGGCCATCGGAACGGATAGAGACAGGAGTGGGCTCAGCGGTGGCAATGGGTTGGCCATCCGAGCGGATCGAAACAGGAGTGGGGTCTGCCGTGGCGATGGGCTGGCCGTCGGAGCGGATGGAGACAGGAGTGGCAGCAGAGGTAGCGATGGGCTGGCCGTCAGAGCGAATGCTCACAGCGGTGGTGGCGGCGGGCTGGCCATCGGGGCGCTGAGAGGCGCCGCCTTCGGACTCGCTGCCACCGCCCGACTTGATGATGTTGATGTAGATGGGCGAGCAGAGATTAGGCGTGATGTTCTCATCGTAGAAGTTGTAGAACTTGCCCGCGCCCTCACCGGACTGGCAACCGTAGAAGACGGCCGAGTCACCAAGAGCCAAGCTGCCGTTGCCGCAAGCAGAGAAGCCGGCAGTGTAAATAGAGCCCGCCTGAGGAGGCTTGTCGAACTGCAGCTGGTGGTTGCTGGCGATATAGCCAGTGCGGCCAAGCTGGTCGGTCAAGACACCGCCGTCAAGGGAAAGAACAAGGGCGTTGTTGGCAGGGCCACCGGACTCATCCTGGCGCTTGGTGATACTACGCTTGGTGACACTGGTGCCAGTGGTGGCATTGACGATGCTGATAGAGAAGTCGCCGCTGTCTGGGGCAATAATCAGCCACTGATCATGTGATATGGGTTCTGCAAGGAACAGTGCAACGTACGGGTTGGCGCGCAGCTGGCCGGGGCAGAAGCAGTGGGAGTAAGAGTCTCACTGACGCCGGCGGGGACGGCAATGGCGGCGCCAGCGAAGGCGGCAAGAGCGGCGGCGTACTTCATCTTGGTCTCTCCTCGGGGATGGTGGTGAGGTACAGGGAAAGCGAAAGTGTAGAGGGCGGCTGGAGCGACAGGTAGGTGGGATGAGGGAGAGGTGAAGAAGAGGGGAATGGATGTGCAGGACAGGGTATTTGTACACGCTGGAGATCAGCAAGCTTGAGGGCCGGCAAGATGGCTGGCAGCTTTGGGTGGTAACAAAGCGGGCTGGCCGGTTGCGCGTGTTCACCCTCCACTTTTTTTGTGCCGCACGCAGGCTTGCAGCTTGGCCAGTGTGGGGTAGGGCATATGATCGCCCCTGCTCAGGTCAAAGGGACCGTCAAAGACTCAGACAATGACTGCCCAGCCAACCCCTCGCTTTTTCCGTGAACGAATGAAACAAAGTAGCACTTTTATGCGCGGCCGGGGTCTCACCACCACCACCACCACCACCACCACCACCACCAGCGCACCTCGAATGCCTGCCACTCGTTTTCAACGCCGTTTGTCTCGCCTGCCCTCGACACGCATATGCCCGCCCCCGCAGCAAAGCCCCCGTCGGTGCATGCGCGTTCGGTCGGCGGGCGTCGGTGCGGCTACAAGGCGTGGCATACCTTGTTAGTGGCTCCACCGGGCGGTCTCGCACGTCCCCCTACTCATCACTGCCGTGTCGTGTCGTGATGGCCGCCGATGACGAAGACGCCCTCGGCGTGTCGCCGCGATGCGCACGTAGTATTCCTAGTACATGTTTCTAAGATTAGCGGCCAGTTAGAGGGAGCAGAGGTAGCGGCAAGAAAGACGCCATGACGACATGGAGCCGTGGGTAGTGGTGGTGCGAGCGAAGCGCTGAGAAAAGAAGCTCTCTCTCCCGGCAAAGGTGTCGCGTCGTCGTCGTCGCTTCGGCCACCAAAGACCCCGGCCTATCGCAGTCACGATACCGCCCCAGCCTCCGCCTCACCCTCTCTAGCGTCATATTAGCGGGCCCCTCGAATCCAGAGCCCCAAAAGCGCGCTTCCAACTTCCAAGCCAACCTGCAACTGCCCTCGCGGATCAACCGTCGCACCCCTCGTATCCGCGGGATCCTCGCTCCGGGATCGCCTGCCGCGTCTCCATCCTCCACGCCGCCCGCCTTGGCTTACCTGTTCGAGCCTGCGCCCAACGCCTCTGGGGGAAGAGGGCTGCAGCCAGACCGTCCGAGACTACGCACGCTACGGCACGACATTCAACAGAGTTTCTTCAACGCTTTGCCAATCCGCCCGTCCAGCAGAGCAGCAGAAAAATGACGAGCACATGCTCCGCGAAGCCGCGTCGTCTGGCGTCAGCTTATTCGCAGTCGAGTTGCCTGTCTTGGCTAGGCCGGCCAGCCTCTCCCTTTTCTGCGGCTGCCCCTGCTGCCTTTCTCCCTCCTCGGCTCCTCGCAGCCTGTCAATATTGTAAGCTTGTTGTGGCGCTCCGCCACTGCCGCCACGACGCCTTTACTCCAGGCCCGCACCTGCAGGTCCACGAGCCCCCGTGCCCCGCTCGCTGCACCGTCGTGTTGAACCGCCCCCGGTCCGCTCACCACCGTCATCGCCGGAGACAACGTGCTGCACCTTGCGATGTTTGCCGCCCAATAAGCCGCTAACAAGCGCTGGGAGATGAGGCTTGGGCGTGCGGTTATGCTGGCACTATCCACTGATACTTCCGACCCGTGAGAACACTGCCAGATTATTCATGATTTATGCATGTCATCATCGGGCAAACAAGTCGCGATGCGGCAATGTTTGCTATCACGCCCCGGAGACGGATCAAGCCTCTAGGTGCGGGGATGCCTGCTAGCATATGTATTGTTCCTCGTTCTTGACGCGGGATTTGCATCAGCGACAGGGCACTATCGACAAAAGCGGCCAACTCTATCATGAACATGGGGCTCAACATGCCCGTGGGATTCAGCCGGCGGAGGCACGGCCGTGGCGGCCTTGGAATCAATGAGGAGATGTCAAAGGTAACGATTGGTGCATGTGCTCCATGCAGGGTCTGCTTTTGCTTGCTGCAAGCTGCAAGCGAATGCCCCAAGAATCTTCGTGTGACCTGTGTCGACTCTTTCATTATTCAAAGGAAACGCGGGCTGTTCGGGTTCACCATCTTGCATCCGCCCAAGTCACCGAACGTCCGAACGTAAAAAATTACGCTTCATCGAGGCCTTTTCCCGCAGTCCTCAAGAAGAAAAAAATTCGTACACATTTATGTACATCTCGACATGCTCCCGCCTGGATCGGACACGAGTCTCGCGAACACCACAGTGTGGTCGCTGCTCCTCGAAAGAGAACCTTGATCGTCGTTGGTCACCGTGATTGAGATAAGGCTTCACGCGGGCTCGCGAGATCGCCCATTGACGAGGACTGATTCACGACACCGCAAGCTCTGTTGTGCTGTATTGCGATCAGCGCGGTTCTCTCTCGGAGCGATGCCACGCTCCACCACGGCCCAACAGCACACTCTTCTCACGGTTCACCATCTTTTTTCTTTTCTTAGGCGATCCGTGTGCGGTGATCAAGGAGTTGGCAGTGGTCAGCTGAGGCGATTCGCACCCCTCGATGCGCTTTTATAGCTCAGCTCGTATTGCTTCTGGGCTCTAGCGACCAAGAGTTTACACTGGACTGACATCACCATAGTTGTGGTCACGGCGACCGCAAATTTTCGAGAAGCAAATCTACAAAGACAGCACTGAGTGCTTGATCGCGCTTTGATGGTGAACGACGGTCCGATGGGGTCACACGTTGACCTCTTGTGTCCGCTGGATCCTCAGGCAATCCCGCAGCTCATAAAGCAAATCGCAACAGCAAACTAACACATACGGACATGGGTCAAGAAAAATCAGCCATCTCATCCGCTGGTATACAGTATACAAGTTGTGGACCGGCCAACTAGTCAAGCAGGTGACCGCTGGTGAATCTCAGCTGTTGTACTCGTATGTTATTGCATTTTTGATGCTCTTTTCTTTTTGTTCGAAGTCTCATGATGCATTACATTACTGCCAAGGCTATGGCATTGGTGGAGTAAGCAACCACAGTGGCTTCAAATATGCAACAACAGGCTGTCTTTTTGAGGAATGCAATGTCTTGGGTTGTCGGCGGGTCAACGGATGCGGTAGTGGCACTGCATGGTAAGATGGTAGAGACAGACAACGCGGAAAAGCAACGCTCAGTCAACCTTCCTTGCCAGCCACGAATTTTCATCGGATTCGGATTGCTTTTTTCTCTTTTCTTTTTCTCTTCACTTTCTCTTTCCTCGTCCTCTCACTACTTTCATCTCGGCCCCGAGTCTTGTGCGCCACAAAAAGTCTTCGTGCGCACGCACCCACATTCGACCCGCACCACGACACAAAGGAGCGAAAAAAATGATCTCGCGAGTCGCCAGCGAGCAAAAAAGATTACAGACAACTGCCGCTGCTGCCTCCAGTCGGAGTCGAACCGACGGCCTCGACATTACTAGTGTCGCGCTCTACCACTGCTTCAGAGGATGTTAGTTTTGTGTGATTGGAGTGTGAGGGATGAAATGAGAACGTACAGCTATAGAGGCTTAGTAAGCTTGGAATTTGTACTGGCAAACATGTCTTATAAATAGTTGAGCAGCTAATAGAGCATTGTAAGTGTTCTTGGTAGGTTGCGGTGTGGCGAATGTGCACGAAAACGACTGTGTAAGGGGCATAAAGGACAGCGGATGCAGCCTTGACGCTTGGGGTCAGTGCGCGAGGAGAATGCGGAGAAGCATGAGCCTAGAGCGAGACAAAGGTTCAGAAACGGTTCAGGGTCATCTCTTTGGTAGAACAAGATCATGTGCCGTAGAAACTGATTCCGTCCTACAGGAGCAACTGTTTGTGTCTTCCCAGGCAACCATCTGCTCTGATTGTGGAAGGTAAAATGCATCTGTAGCCCGAGGCATTCTTCTCCACGAAAGCGAAGCACTGTCTGCCCAAGACATGATTCGACCGGTGGACCGCTTCACACTGGAAGAGAATCGCATGTCATCTTCATGCCAGGTTTTTTTGTGAACAACGGTGTGGTACGGCCGCAAGCGGAAATTGGTCTTTGGTATGCTGAATGCGGCCACGACTTACCATAATGGGTGTGGAGCTCAACACAATACTTGGGTACCATCGCGCATTGCCAAATAGTCAGCCGCAAAGCTTATAAGAGCACACGTCGAATGTAACTGTGTAAGCGCTAGAGTAAAGCGTGCTCTTGGCCAAGCGTGAGAAGATGGTGAAGACGTCAGGGCGGATTGCGCCATCTCGCGCAACCTCCGAAGTCCGCCAATGTGAGGACGCGCGGATGGCGCCATCGTGCGGCTGAGTATATAAGAACGGACCGCCCGGGACCGCACCTCTTGTTTCGATTCCGCTATTTTCTTGCGCTGGCCGTTGAAATTTGCTATCTATTTACAAAAATGCTCATCGTCACGCTTACTCCAGCTAGGTCCTCGTTCAAACAACGCGCTTCCTGGCGAAGAACAGAGCCACGCCCACAACCATCAACGGCACAGAAATCTTTGCCGCTCTCGAGACGACCTTAGCCGCTGCGTCGGTGAGCATGCGGCGTCTGGCAACATGCATGTTCTGTGTGTCGTTGACGCGGGGGAACGGCTCCTCCGGCACCGGCTTCTCCAAAAACTCGCACAGGCGTTCCCAGCCCTCGCCAACGCGGTATTCAAGCAGGCGATCGGCAGGCACGAGAGAGCGGATGAGCTCGTTTTGACGCCTGAAGCCCGCCTTGTTGGTCTTCTCCTCGGGGTACGCGGGTCCGCCGAAGAAGCCCTCCCATAGCCTCGGTGCCATGCCCATGAAGCGCCCCAGGAACTCCGGCTCGACCTTCGACAGCATCCACAGCGGCCATGACCGCATCTGCGCGCCAATGGTCGCGTCCACCGATTTGAACCATGCGTCCTCGTCGCGCAGCGTCAGCACCACCTTGGCCTCAGGGTACGCCGCGATGAGGTCGTCGGCAAAGGCCGCAGGCGGAAAATCCGTCACAACCTGAATGGTGCAACATCAGCATCAACTGCGCTAGTCCATCTGATTGACCTTCTGTCTGTCACTCACCTTACAGTGACCCAGCAATTGGTCCCATTCCTCGCGTCCGTACGGCTTGCCTTTGCCGAACCATTTTGCGTCGGCGGCCTCACGCCACATGTCGCAGTCATATGGGTTTTCGAAGCACGAGATCATATGGTAGACGCCTTCATAGCCCAGCTTCTCGAACGCCGTCACCATTGACAGCGTGCCCGTTCGCGGCATTCCCACGACAATGACCTCCATGGGCACGGTACGCTTAGCCCCGCGCCGCGACACCCACGTTTCGGGGTTGTTGCCGTTGAACATGCGTTCTTGAGGTGGCAAGGGCGTTACTGGAGCCATGATTGGTAGTATCGTCTGTGTCTTTCTTTTTATAGTCTCGTCCCGTTCCTTTTTGTCGATGTCGTCCCTCCGCTGGTAGGGAGTAGGATGGAAATAAAGTACCAAGCACAAAAGAGCGAACCTCACCATAAAAAGAAGACGACCTCCTGCACTCGGCCGCCACCTGCTCCTCCGGTCCACGCGAGAGCAGGCCGAGGCCAGCCCCCTTGACTAACCAATCACCCCACAGCGCCGGCCTCTCTCCCCGCCGATCGCTGACTCGCAGCGCCGAGCACCACCAGCAACTACAGGCATCCTGCGGCGCATATCTAGGCAAAACTGGCAAATTACGGGCAATTAGACCTGCCAGATCCGTAGCAGCAAGATCCCGGGATTCCCTTTCTCCCAACCCAAGGTGTCCAAGATTGCGAGGTGAGGCTCGATTGGACCGCGCCGGGCTCGGCACCTCGGACGGCACTGGAGCGCGGTCCACGGAAATCGGTCTTTGCCAGGAGCCGACGGCATCCGACTCAAATGGGTGTCCCGCAACGTCTCGTACGACAGGGAGATTGCATGAGGAGCGGCTGTTAAGAAGTTGAGAAAGAGCGAGGTATCGTATCGTTGCAGGCACAATAGCTCATGGTTTCTACGCAGTTGAAGCCAATGCGAGCGGGTGCTTGTGCGATGGACATGTCCTGACAGCTTGTTCTACATGCCGCGCATCGAACTGATAGTGGTTAACACCCAGAAGAGAGTCCAACCTGAAAATAAAGACGAGCTTTGGCTGACGACCTTTGTCAAGTTTTTCCCACACAAGCTAGACAAGTACCCCGCCTACAGATACGGTCCCGGGCCGTCCCGTCGACGGCCCTTTCGCAGCCTCGGCTCTATATTTGCAGGGCTGATCTAATTTGCAGCGCCGAATGGACAAATTCTGTCTTGAAATTTTGACCCTTCTGTCCTCCTTACATCATAGGCATAGAAAGCAATCATAATTGGCTCTTCTTACCATTTGTATCAATATACTCGACTACTCCGCGTCCCGAAATATACGCGCTTCAGGTCTTATTCCACACTTGAAGCATAATGACCAAGTGTACTAAGTATACCTGAGCGCAGACGGATCTGACTACCATAGATCAAAGGCATACACTACTGTCGGCGCTATAGAGTGTCTGTCGGAGTGGGAAGAGGTAAGGCATTGTGAGATTTTCGCTAGGTTTCTTTAAAATGCTAACTCTCAACAGGACCACATTGCTAGTCTCATGCCGGGACAGGAGTAAGATCGAGGCTAGCGTAAGTCATAATCATGGGAAGGCAAAAGAAAATACACCATGTGTTTGATTTATAAATTAGCCTTTTCGGACATTTCATTCAGTAATTATTGAAGCAAAGGTTATACAGTTCAGAATTCGTTCCAGTCAACCTCCCGTTCTTGAACACCAGCCAGCCTTCTTGTCTTTATTCCATCATACAACCTGTTACATCGTTTCTCTTTCATTACTCATGGCAAGATGTTTACAACCACGAGACTTAGTTGGTGGGAGCTGAGACCTCTGACACGGGGATGATGATCGGAGAAGGCTTGGTGCCGGCAAAGATACCGTCCAAGTTGCACTTGATGCCGGTAAGAGGAGCGCCACCGACACAAGTGAGGTAAGCACCTCCAGCATTGGCGGTGATGTCAACATTTCCAGTGTAAGCAGACCTACGTTCGCGTCAGCTCAGATCTCACGCACGAGTTATGGTCAACTTACGTGGCAGAAACCTGATTCTTCACACTAAGGACGAAGTTGGCCTCGCTGGTGAACTCATCAAACTTCCAGGAGACAGCATTGTCCTTGCAGGAATTCCATCCCGTCAGCGGCTGGTGTTCGACCCAGCTGCCATCACAAGTGGTGCTCAGTGTGCTGTCGTTGTCCAAGTCGGGGTAGTTGAGGGTGAAGGACAAAGTGCTGTTGAACTTGGAGCTCTCAGGCCATCCACCCGGGATACCGCTGTCCCTGCCCATGAAGTGGACGTTCATGACCGGGATCTCGTACTGAGTAGGCGAGACAGCACGAGGGTGGACAGGGGCAGCCAGCGCCAGGAGAGGCAAGACGGCAGTGAGGAAAAGAGTGGTGAAATGCATGTTGGAAGTTTAGGTCGGTAGAGGAAGATACTGATCGTCAGGTTGTAGGTTTGAATGGAGAGATGGAGAAGAGAAAGAGGCGGAATATATATAGGCGAGTACACGGAGACTGGATGAGAAGGAGCGAACGAATGGTTATGGCGGTCACGCTCCGCAGCATCGTCGTGCCTTCCTCACGTCCCATTCGAGCAACGATACGACTTATGACAGCCGGGCACCTGAGTGCTGTACGGGCCGTAACCCACCACTTATCGCGAGACCCGCCTAACACGAATTATCAAGGGTTGCATTGGCTTGTTGACTCTATCAGCCCCCAATACCTTGTCGATCTCCCGCCACATGGTTGGTGCCGATCCTATAAAAAACCTCCGCAGAAAGACTACGTCTTTTGATATGTTTCCGCCCTCGTGTCGCCTTCCGAATCTGACCTCAGCCGCTCGTTCACGCCTTGAGTCTTACTATCTCGTGCTGCACTGCCTTCTCCCTTGCTTAGAGAAACGTCGTACCGCTTTGTCATCGGAAGAGTCCGGGTCCCAATTCTTCCCAACTCCTCGCTCCTATCCGAAAGCCGAGCATCACCGAGCTGGTGAAGCGGTGACCGTGGCTGACTAAAGTTGATGGAGTTTGTTCGGATTCGCATGTGATCGTACCTTTAGTTTTAACTCAAGCCATGGCCGCTCGCTGTCACCATCTCGAGTCATTATCTCGAGTCACTATCTCAAGCTCCTATCTCAATTCACCGCCTCAAACCGGACGGAAATCATCACCAATTCAACAAATATCCACTTATCTCAAGACTCATGCGACACCTGGACGCCAAAGTAACGCCACCGTGACTTTACGCAAAGTTGCTCTTGCAAGAATCCGAAAATCAAGTCAAGATTGGTCACATCTCTTAGATTTCTTTAAGCGTCCAAATTATCGATTATACTTAGTAACTAAATAATAACCATGTAGGAATGGCCATCATTTTCCAACGCTTAGGAGTCAAGGGTGACCTTGAGGTCATCAACCTGGGAGCAGACGAAGTCATTCTGGCCGTTACCGCCAGCGTGGCAGTAGACAGGAGCCTTGGCGGAGCCGGTGCGGCCAGCGCTGTTGCAAACGACTTATCAGTGTCTTGTTCAGACGTATTTCTTCGGGTATGACACTTACGCAAGACCAGTCTCGTGGTAGAGAGTGAGCTTGTAGTCGCTGTTGGAGCCCGTGACGGTGAAGCGGTACTTGGACTCGCCGCAAGTGACGACGTTGCCGTTTGTGAAGTCATTGCCGGAGCACTTGACGTTGGGCTCCTGGAGGGAGAACTCGGCCATCTGGATACCGTTGTTGTCACGGATGGTCAGGTCCTTGACGGTGACGGTCTCCTGGTCGGCGAAGGCGAGGGCGCCGAAGACGGCAGGAACGGCAACGGCGAAGAAACGCATGTTGAGAGAGAGGTGGTTTGGAGATGTTTTGAGTTGGAGAATTGAGCTGATGGCGAGAGAGTAGTGTATAACGACGTCCTTATATATCTGTCTTAGACATCGCCTCCTTAACGTTGACACCAAACCACTAACTTCCCCGCCCAAGAATTTACGTACATCCGAGGTGCTGTATACGAGGTACGCCAGGTGGAACAAAACCTGGCAAAGCTGCAGTGTTCCAAATCTCCGGGACTCCAGCCGCACTAAGCGTCATGGCCTGTCGGAGAACACGAGCTCCCGTCCTTCCCCTCGCCCCAATGGGGCCGGCGAACGTCGGCGACAGCTGCCATTACAAGCGCGAAAGGATGAATAACTCTAAGCGGCAGCTCTAAATTTGGCACAGCAAGCCGTAGTGGGTCAGTCTCCGCACCCGCCGTCCCCAGCCGCTGACGTCGGGCCAGGCCTTCCGTGGAGTCGTGCACCTTGAGCCTCATCAACACGGAACCCTGGCGCGATCCTGTCACGATCGATCGAGTCAACGGCAATGCCCTCATTCTTCGAACACGTGTTCCAACTTTCCCTCGTGCAATCGCCAGAGTGTGTAGCCTTCCATAGCTACAGTCAAGACCTTTGGACAGGCAGGAAACAGACACATTGTCATATGCAAGGTACCGTGGCGTGAACACTGCGTCTGACCAGCATAGCCTTGTGGACTGCGGCGCTTCGTATCTCCCCTTGGCCCCGCCGGCCTTGGCGCCTCTCGACCTCGGCTGGTGCTGCGGCGCATTGGAACGAGTACATTCGCCAAGATGCTGTCAGCCACATGAAACTGAGGAAAGCAAACTGGACCGTGGTAGACGAGCGGTGCGGTGGTGATCGGGATAGGCGAACCTGAGGCTATGAGATATCATCTCAAGGAGATCATAATAAAATCCAGGATGCCTTAAGGCACCTACCCATTCGACAAAAAAAAAAGGGAAGAAAGGAAACGGAAAGCACAGTATCATTCGATGCCTGTGTCCCTTGGTTGCCGACTCGCTCGCAAATCGTGGCCGATGCGCACACTCACCCCGCCGCGGGCTCCTGGCAATGACAACACGAGCACCTCGTCCCAGGCATGAAGATCACGGGTGGGGCTCGAACACAGCACGGCCCTGCGCATGGAGGATTCTGGAAAACTACATACTGCCCCTTCCAGAAGCGGTGCCAACATTTTGTGGCCAGACCACTCCGTTCACCGCCAGGCGCTTTGATATGTCAATGCCGCCACACCGCGACGTGTCAACACCGTCTCAGCCCAGTCCATGCTTCTGGCCTCGTGGAGTGAACGAGATGTTAATGAGATGTTTTCCGAATCTCCGGGAAGCTCATGACTGAAAAGTCCTTCAGACATTCCATCACCTCTGAGAACGCTTCCGTTTCCAAATTCTCACAGTTCAGTGATGGCTTCTAACCTTCCAGCCCGCTGAATTTAACGCTATTTCCTATTGTACGACAAACACCATCATCATCACAACCATTACGACCTTTCGCTCACAATCTACGTGACCGGGCTTCCAAGCCCGTTCTCACACTTCAGGCTCGTCGTCGAGCAAGCCAATTTCAAGCCACCGGAGCTATTACCGATCCAAACCTTGTACTCTCCCTTGACATCAGGAATAATCCAGTTCTGACTCACAACATCCCACACGCTAATATCCTTGCGCGTCAACGTAAGATCGAGGGTCTGGCTCTCTCCGGATGCTAGGTTGCGCGTCTTATCAAAGTCCCGCAGCTGGATTACCGGCGTCTCATACTCAATGTCGGCGGGGAATTGGACATATGCTTGTGCGACGCCCTTACCCGTTGCCTTGCCTGTGTTGGTGACCGTGACCGTTAACTTAAAGGCCGTGTCCCACAGGGCTGGGTTGCCGCCTTGAGCACCACCTGCTGGAGGGCCGGCCTTTTGCTCCGTACTGTAGCCATCCGGGTATGGGTAGGTGGTTGTGTTTGCCTTCTTAGCAGCTGAATCGGCTTCATTCTTCGGAAGGTACGAGTAAATGTATCGCCAAATCTTGTTGAAGTTGTCGGGGTAGTAGGCCTCGGATGCTGGTGGAATGTCTGTCGAGTAGGAAGGTGTCTTGCCTTTGGGAGAACGCGGAGGCGGAACCGACGTTAGTTCGATGCCAGAGGCAATGGTAGCATTCAAGGAGAATGTGGTGTAGCTAAGACCGTGTCCGAAAGGATAGCGAGGGGTCTTGTTTTGGGCATTCAGGTAACGATAGTCGATAAACAAGCCTTCGGAAAACGTATCTTGAGGCTGCCCCAGCTCGAAGCCTTTGATATTAACGCTCTCCGGAAGGTCGTCCTCGCTATACGGAATGCTGTACGGCAAATGTCCACTAGGTGAAGTATCGCCGAAGAGTACATCGGTCAAAGATTCTCCTGCTTCTTGTCCAGGCAGGTGCGCAAACAAGACAGCTTTGACCGAAGGCAAGTCGATCCACTCTTCGAGTAGAATCGGTCCAACAGTGTGCGTGATAACAACCACCTTATCATACTTGTCGGCTGCTTCTTGGACCAATTTATCTCCGTTCTTCCAAGCGTGCAGATCAGAACTTGTTCGGTCTCCAGGGTTCCCGTCCACGCTCAAGTAATTCTCTCCGGAATCAGCGTTGATGAATACGAGTGCAACGTCGCCTTCTTCTACCACAGCGTTGGAGGGGAAATCATCGGTCAGGTATGGGGTGACATTCTTTGCCCTTCCCGTGATTGCAGTAATGGGATCGTCAAGGTAAGGATAGCTGGCTGTCCCACTACCCCAACCCATACCCAGTGTACCCTTGTCGCAGGCCTGGTCCGCGCACGAGTTGATTCCGTCGGGATTCTTCCGTGCGTCAGTCCCAAATACCTTCAGAGGAGTTGCCGTGCTGAGTGGCAATGTATTGTTTTCATTTTTAAGCATCGTAATAGCCTCCGTAGCAATCTGGCGTACAACCTTGGCATGATCATCCTGGACATTAACAAATTCATTCACCACCCCAGATGGAGAAACGAGTGCACCAGGATGCAACAACCCTTCAGCATTCGAACTCCACGTGGAGAAGTTCGGATCCGGGTAATCCTTGTCCTGACCCATCTGGTACCAAGTGGCGACAATGCGGGTGGCCATGTCGTTCAGTCGATCCACAGGCACAGAGCCGTTAAGCACGGCTTCTGTGAGATGGAAAGCCCACCAAGCATTTCCAAACAGAGGGATAGTAGGGTCTCCAGGGAGTGACGCATCCAGTCCAGCGAGCGCGGCGGAGACACCGCCTATCTGCGCGAGCCAATCACTCATGATGAAACCCTGGAATCCAAGCTCGTCTTTCAGGATATTGTTGATGAGGTAGCTGTTTTGAGTGCAAGCCGACCCATTGACAGCGTTGTAAGCAGCCATGACAGACCCGACACCTGCACGTACTCCTTCTGCAAAGGGCCATAGGTAGAGCTCATGGAGAGTTCGGTCATCGATGTTCGCACTGTATCCAGGTTGGAACGGATTATACATGCGGAACATCTCTTGCTCGTTAGCGATCAAGTGCTTGATAGTAGCAATGACACCCTGGTCCTGGACACCTTTGATTGTCTGGGCGCCGCCGACGGCCTGGAGGACCGGATCGGCTCCAAAACCCTCCCAGTTACGGCCGCCTCGTGGTTTTCGTCCCATGGGTCCTACGGTAGGGCCAAGATGGACATTTATGCCTTTTCCGCGGAACTCGGCACCAAGGGCGGCACCGCGGTCATACATGAGTTGCTTGTTCCATGTCGCCCCAACGGTTATGCCAGGCGGGAAGGCGGTGATGTTTTCGGTACCCTTGATTCCAAGAGCAGAATCCTGGAGACAGATTTGGGGAAACCCCAGCCGGTGGACACTTCCAGTGTTGCCTATACAGCGGTCTAAGAAAGAGGTCAGTAGCCCCTGGAATCTGCCGGGGGGAAGTTGGTGTTACCCATAAAGTAACCCGTGCCGCATGTGATGTTAGTCTTCTCAGCCAACGTCATTTTGGCCACGAGCTCTTCTGCCTTAGCGTAGCTGTCGCTCCAGTCGGATACCCAGCCGCCGTAGGGCGCTGGGTAGTAAGGCGTGGCTTCGTATTCATTGGGCACGGCCAGCCTCTTTCCCACCGTGATGTTGCCGATATCAACATGAGCGTTCCTGAGCCAGAATAACAGTCTGGGGTCAGTAATCTCGGTGGTTGAGGCCAGAGAAGGGAAATAAAAGAGGGATAGAACAAGTGGTTGTGCGAGCACTGCGCAGGCCAAAGAGGGTGACATGGTGGGTCAGGCGCGCGAAATGACACGAGAGAGAATAGACATGAGGCCAGGCGACCGGCTTCCTTTATACTTGACCTGGCGAAGCGATTGTGAGTGGTCGTGCTGGCGCACCTAGATTGACCTCTCGACCCGGGCCATCGCCTAAAAATTCCCCTGTAGATCACAACCGTAACCCCAGTCCTAGATGATAGCCGAAGCAGTCGCAGGGATTGTGCAAAGATCGCCGACGGGATTTATTCCAAAAAGACGTAGGATAGGCCGGGAGGCAATCTCGCTATGCTCATCACGCTCCAATGGGAAATGGATCTGAGTCATGCCGGGCTGGAGAACTCGCGTCCTCTCCCACGCGGCTCTGCAACAGTGGGAAGACAACTGCATTGTTGCGTTGGCAAATGTCTCGTGCCGTCGGGACGTCGCTTGTTTTGGGAGACATGGGAGGACAGAGGCCTGAGGTTGACCGGGGTTCAAAAATTCTCCGTGGCCGTAGCGAGAAAAGCGCGCATCTACAGTACGAGTACGACCATCGACCTTTTTGGTCTCGTGCCACTCGCGCCCATATCCGGAAAAGCATATCCCTACCTAGGTACTAGGGCTGTTTGGATGTCTATCGCATGCGCTCAACCGGCATATCCGGGCAGCAAAAGCATACCGCCAAGCCTCGAGTTCAGCTCCATACAATTTACAATGCGGCCCGCATATCCTAGCATCCATCCGCTCCGTGAGCAACCGAGGCGCCAAGTACAGTTGCTTTGCCGTCGATTAGCTGTCGTAGTTAATCATTTTATGCTTCCCTCTTCTTTTAGCTAATTCAAAAACGGAAACACAACCAACTTACTCCGCATCGTAGCAAGATGTTTGATACAGAGTGGAACCAAAAACTAGTTAAGATATTTACAGTGTGTATTCGTTCCAAGGCCTTCTTATTTATATACCCTATGAAACACTCCCTGTCTAGCTATGAGCTTACAGTGACGTGCCCTAAGTATTCGTGCCACCCCTGTTTTACACCAAAACTCGTCCTCTTCGCACGTATTTTACAACTACCCAACCTTGCTGCATCTCTTTAAAATTTTCTAGGTTAGTAGAAAATTGGTTAAACTATTACTCTACTAATTCAGAACTTTTTTTTAAGTCTCTAAGTTTAAGAAATTTCAGTATAAAATCTAGTACTCTTAAAATTCGGCAAATTTATATGGAAAACCGCCGAATTCTTACTTACCTCTACTTTATACCTAAAAATCTTCTTTTTCTAAATTATCTTTTTATAAGAAATCTTAGAATAATTTAGGGCATGCGATTTTCTCTAACTTGTATAAGTTTCAAGTATTTTTATAAGCTCCTTGGTTGTGAAATTGCTCACTGCGTAAGGCGAGTTTTGGTGTAAAACAGGGGTGGCACGAATACTTAGGGCCTAGTACTATATATCACTAGGCGGTGAATCACTTAACGGTGAGAAATGTTAGCCTATCTTGTCTGGTTTTAAAATTTCTTTAGAGAATTTAATTTGACTTGTGACTTTATTGATTCATGTTACACCGATACTATCGACTGATGTTGGTTTAAGTATTCACGGTGAGACTCGGTAGTCGGGCCGGTAATCGGAGGTGGTTCACCCTACATACGCACCAAAGAACAAATATAGCAATGCTGGATAACCGAGTGTAGACGGATGTAACAGTAATACAAGTAACAGCAATCTTAACCTTTAACGTCTATCATCCTCAAGCGAGATTCTCGTCTAACGAGATAACGAGATGACGCTTGTACCGAGTGGAAGAAGAAATCTATTAAAAGTGTTTGTAGTATGTGGGTACTCTAAGATATTCTTACTTGTATCCAGAATTTAGACCTGTAGTTAGACAAGGAGTAATCCGTAGGGGCTGCTTGTATAGTTCTCTGTCGTGTCTGCCTAGCTAGATGATAAATCTGGGTTGATGATGACGGACGTAATTATTCTCATTATTTATTTTAAATTTTATTTCACTTCATTTTATTTTCTTTTGATTTTATCTTTTTTATTCTTTAAGCTCTTAAGAGTGTAGTAGTCGCGGTGTTCACTAGTTTACCACATAAGTAGTCGTAGCTAGAGCTTCACCATATGGAACATCTTTTTACTTATAGGTCTTATTTATGTTTACATTTAAGAACTATCTAATACGTATGGTTCGCTTTGTAGGTATTTTATTGATCGATTCCCAGTCAAGTTTGTTGCGTTTACTCGGCTGTAGCATCAAAAGTTGGGCTTTTCAATGCTTAGTAGCAATAAGTTCGGTCCGTAATACGTTTCCCAGATTTCGAGGAGCCGAGGAGTGTATTCACATCTTTCTGCTTCTATGCTTTATTGGAGCGGCTTCTTGTAGAATGAATGTGTCCTCGGCTGGGTTAACTACTGTTATCATCTTTTTCAATCTAAAGTTTGGGTAGTGCAAAGATAAGTGATGATCCGAACAACAACTCGTTTCCCATTGTCCCAAGGAATCGGCTGATCATGAAGTCAGGAATCTCATTCATTGTTTTTCTTGTTATTTTTACTCGGGTTGGGACGGGAATGAGCAGATTATGGTATCAAATCGGGAAACGCACCTTTCATTCACCTTCAGTTCATCCATAACACTCGCCATTTCGCTAAAGATTAACAGGTTACAGGCAAGGTCTATACTTAAAAAGTTCTCGTGGCTTCATTCTCATTCTACCGCACAACCTTAAGTCGTATTTCCGGTTGCTGGTCTAAAACAACTCGCATTATATCCAGAGCTCCTCCGTGCGCAAGCTTTCGTATCATTCCTCGTCCCCCAATATTTTGCGTATATAACACGATTATATTCGCACTGTGTTGACCGACATAGACAATCAAGTCCGCATACAGCCAACTGACTGGTCCAACGGAATTATGGACAACTTCGAGAGACAGCACCGGGACTATCAGCAACGCCAACCTCTTGACGGCAAGTACTAGCCATCGCCATGGAATGTTGACGATCTGTACGAGCAGCCTCTTGACTTTGGATCACCCCTTTTACTGTGGAATAGTATGCCAATGTGTCTGCTGGATACGCAATCCGTATATGGGTCTTTTCGAACGCTTGTAGATTCACTCCAGGCGAGGGAGGGCAAGTTACTGTCACCAAGGGACACAGCCAAGTATCATTCCGTCTAGCAGATTCGATTCACCGACGAGGTCCTACGCTGTCGAGCTCATCCGCACAAATACTTTGACATTGCAAAGTTACTTTATGATGAGCTGACTACCTCTTGGAGACCGTCTTCCCACCCTAAGCTGGTAATCAACGGAGACACTTTTACTGAGAGATACTCAAGAACCACGACAGTTGAAATTGGTAACCGGCTGTCTGGAAATGCACAATTGACACCTTACCCTGCCCAGACACTGCAACAGACTTCAAGGGTACTATCAGTGCGCTAAGAACTCCGATGACGATGATACCACAAGCATCACAACCTACTCAAGATCGCCTTACAACTTTCGGTACGCAGCTGCCCCACGTGCCCAGACCCCTACCTCAGTATGTGGTGACAGATGAACTATCGTTTCGGACTTCGATCTATTCACTGCACTTCACCCAAGCACGAGAATCGTCAGATCAACTCGCCAAAGCTTACCGCAGTCGCATCTTCAGGAGAAGACTCAGTCATTTATTCAGTATGGGCCTCTGTCGCTCGCTCAAGACGAGCCGCAGTCGCCGCCTCGGAACGCGTCCTAGCCATCGACATCGGCAGGGAATCTTCTCCAAGGATTCATTCGAAGTAATGACAAACTGTATAATCGCCTCTACAGTGCCGCTCCTACAGACATCGGATTCCCAAGTGGCAAATGGAACTGTGCCGCGATGGAGATGTTGACCTACTTGCCTAGTGTCAGTTTTTGCTTGCAACCCTAATGTGTGCTTATCCCTTGTCAACCACGGCTGGCGGTCGAAGACGATGACCAAGGTGATTAACGATCGCTATGGTATCGAATCCCCGAAAACACGATTAGGAAGGTCATTCATCGTGCTGCCAAGGATAAGCAGCCTCGGGAGTGGAATCAGCGCAACGACTCCCTCGTGCAGCAGGCACCGCTGAACATGTCTGACGTAAAATCCTTGGGTTCAAAGTCGGTACCATTTTGGACACTTGCAAATGGCGTAACGCAGCATCCGGCGGGCCTTGACACGCTCGACCTCGCGCGTTGTGTGTTGTACGCGTTGCGGCACAATAATGATTGGGTATGGGGTTTTCCTGGAGACTACCAAGAGACCTTGAATCTGGTTGGTGGACCGGGAGCAGTGTTATCGGGCATGGTGTATGTTTATGCTTCGTCGCGGGAGCTGCAGAAAGGTCGAGGTGGATATTCTTTTTGTACGTTGTAATAAGAATGTTTGTTCTGTATGCCGAAGCCGAGGCCAGGCCCCAGCTCGCTCCACCTAAGCTCCATAGTTCATCGCAACACAACCAACCAACCTACAACGTACCACTGCACCCCGCGCGGGGGCATCAGCATGCCCTACTTCGCCTTTACCGCCACGCGCGTGCAGGTCGCTACGTACCTGCTGGCTGTCGCGCTCTTCAGCATTTCCTTCCTCGTCTTCCTCAACAGCTCTCTCTCCTTCGTCATCACCGAGCGCATCGGCCGGAGCCATGACGTCGGCGACGCCGTGGGCACCTTGGGCTTCGCCGACGAGCTGGTTGCCCTTGTCGCCTGCCCGGCCTGGGGCATGGTTAGTGACAGGATTGGCGTGGCCAAAGTCGCGACTGTGGGCTATGCCATCGTGGCGTTGAGCCTGCTTCTGTTTGTGCAGGCCACCAATGTCTACCCGCAGCTGCTGCTTGGCCGCTTGCTCTTCGCGGTCGGCGCGTCTGCCACGTAAGGCTCCTATCCTACCCACTCCTCTGCGTGCATTGCCGCTCACCCGCCTGGCAGCACCACCATGGTCACGGCCGTCTTGCCTGCCATGACCCACGTCGCTTCGTCCAACCCGCTCACCAGCGGCGCCAATGCCTCCCGACATGCAACTGCGCCCTCGATTTCCTCCGAACTCACCATCACCCCTACGCGCTTCCGCTCTTCCTCGCCCGAGCCTGTCGCGCGCGCCTCGGCTGCATCAACCTCAAACCTAGCTGGGCTCGTAGGCATGTTCACTGGCTTCGGCGCGCTGCTGGCCTTGGCTGTTTTTTTGCCTCTACCTACACGCTTCCAGAAAAGCGGCGCTGCGCCAAGCGTCGCCGTGGCAAATGCCTACTACGTTGTGGCTATGGTAGCTTTGGTCGTAGCCATTGTGTGCATGTTTGGTTTACGGGGGCTGCCAGGCGAAGAGTCCAAGGGCTGGCGCAACCTTTTCCACGTCAAGACCAGCGATCTCACGGCATCTGTAATCCATCCTACCCTGTCATATCCGCGCCTCCTCGCCAATGCCTTAAAATTGGGGTTTCAGGATATAAATGTCGGCCTTGGTTATCTTGGTGGGTTTGTTGCGCGCGCCTCTTCCGTCGCCATATCGCTCTTCATTCCGCTTTTCGCCAATGCCTATTTCATTAACCGGGGCTTGTGCCGTCCCGGTGACGACAAATCCAACGAAGACATCAAAAATGCTTGCCGTCGCGCATATGTGCTCGCGGCAATTTTGACAGGAACTTCACAGCTTATTGCCCTCATATGCGCTCCAGTATTCGGATACCTTTCCGGAAGGTATAGCAAGTACAACGAACCTCTGATATTGGCTTCAGTAGCAGGGATCGCTGGATATATCGCGTTCGGTCTGCTCAAAAGCCCTGATCCGTCTTCGGACGATGGCAGCGTGGGCGTCTTCTTCATCGTTGTATTGCTTGGTATCAGCCAGATTGGAGCAATTGTCTGCAGTCTTGGCCTGCTGGGCCGCGGTATCCAGGGCAGCGAGACTGAATCAGGGTTCGAGGAACAAACCGAGGATAGCGCTCCCGCTCGGGCTTCTCCTGCCACACGAATCCACGCGCAGGCGCCAGCCGCAACGGGCATTAGGGATGGTTATCTTGATGCAGAGAGGACGCCCACTGCAGGTACTCCGTCTGTAGCAACAGCCTCTCTCCGCGATCCGATGCAAGAGCCTCAAGCCACAGAATCTTCTCCGCTTCTACCTTCGCATTTCCGCCAACCGCCTTCTTCTACTGATCCGTCCTCCCGCTCTCATCTTAAAGGTAGCATAGCGGGCGTCTATAGCCTAGCCGGTGGAGCCGGTATTCTTATCCTGACCAAGGTCGGGGGTGTTATGTTCGATCGCCTGGATGCTGGTGCGCCGTTCTTCCTCATGGCCGGCTTCAACAGTTTATTGCTTCTTGCGGCCGTTTTAAGCGGGTTGGGGAAGATGACCAGGGAGAGGAGAAAGGGCGTTGGATTGTAAGTTGGTGAAGCTCTTTTTTGTAGGATCAAATGTACCGTTCACGGAAATTTATTTGGCATTGCTGTATACTTGGCCGCAATACTTCGGCGCAGACGCTAAAAGAACAGTCTCTTTCGGTTATCGAGCCTTGGTTTTCTTGATAGTTTTGGACATGGTCAGTAGTGATATCCAAACAACAGTAAAGGTGCACGGATTTGTTTTCTGTCAGCAGGTCAAAGTGCGGAACAAATGCTGACATTCGGTGGAAGAAGCTGATTATCGACTTTGACCTGGCCGCCTGGGCTCAATTACGTAGCCTGAGCACCGGGTATTTTGTGTTCGTATCACCAGGATACGCGGATCCGTCACCTTGGTCTACCCGGGCAATTATTGTCCATGGGCCCCACCGGACTCCACTAACGTCTTGGATTCCTAGCCGTGCTACGTGGTGTTGCAATCGGGCTCTCGTCGATCACTAGAGCTGCCAGCCAACGAGAAGTGGTCAACCGGGAACGCTTGATCGGGCTCAACGGTCTAGAGGATTTGCCATTCCTAATTTTCCGATCCAATCAACTTTCCGATGAGCGAGATAAGTGCAGTTCTCCGCGGAAAGTAACGGCGCGCATGCCGTGTCATATGGGGTGCATTTCTGAGGCTCTTGGACCCGAGCCTGGGCGCGAGGGCGAAGGCATGGCGTCGGCCTGGCCCCAACGGCTGTGTTGCGTTGGAGCGGGCACAGCGTCTCCGCGCCCAAAGCGATGTGAAGCATTGCGGGGTCGGGCCGACTTGGTCTCTGTTTGCGGAGGCGGACGATGTTCCGGCACCACAATCCAGTCGTACACACAACTCTATCCTGCGGCATGTCAGCGTCTGGCCATGCTGTGTCCGCTGGTTCAGAGAGGACGATGACGTTGAGCTAGAAAAATGACGCCTCGTATCTTGTGGTAAGCACCGATAGACGTGCTGCTGGCGTGACACAACCGCCGTCCAGCACGCCCGGAGATTAGTCCGTACTTGTTTCTGATAGGCGCGCGTGGCGGACGAGCTGCCCGAGCGGGTACAGCCGCTGTTGCATATTGTTGGAGCGGGTTGAAAGGGGGTCAAAGGAAAACGCTTCCCTTTTATCGAATTTTCCGGCGGAGCTGGCTCCGCCCCCGGAACCGCTGACCTAAGGCACAAGTGGGTCCTCTAGTCCAATCGAGCTTCATATCTATGCACTATGTACATTAAACCATGCCAACGGCCGTTATCCCGGCTGCCGGCTTGCAGCATTGCGAGATCCCAGTCCCTGCGGCGCGTGGTGTTGTGTCAGTCCTTGACAATGACGTTGTTCTGGTGGCGCCGACTTACACGATGCGGCCCGCCATTCACAATGACAGGCTCTGAAACTGGAGTTCTGTCCACGTCATAGCGGACTGAGAGTTCCATGCCCTTGTATTCGAATCCGTTGAGCCCTTCAATCGCCCGGTCAGCCTCCACGCTCGACCCGAATCTGACCGTCGCCGATCCCTTCTTGAGCTCGATCCGTAAAGGGTTGCCAGACTCGGCGAGCAGTTGTTTAAGCTCTGCCTCTGTAACTGTATACTTCAGTCCTCTAATGTGAATGCCACGCGCTTCAGTGCGCACAGCTCCGTTTCTGACATTCACCGGGATTCCAGCTTGAGAGTAGACGGGCGTTGCCGGCGGGTGCTGGAGATAGTATGCTGGCTGATGCACCATATGACTGGGCTGTGCGTGCATCATTGGCATCGGGCCGCTTGTCGCAGCAGTCATGGCCGGATAAGACTGAGACATTGTTGCGAAACCCGGCGGGACAGGCATATGCTCTGATTGGTAAAGAGCAGAGTTGACAAACTGGGCGGTAACTTGGGACTCCCTGTCAGAGTGCCTCGTGGCAGCCGGAAAGACAGCCGAGCAGTTGCAGCGAAGCAGGACAGGTTGCGTCTGCGAGGCGTCCCAATGGTGGACCAGTAGACGTCGGCCAGAATCCCTGAACTCAGGGAACTCGTGGTTGATGAGGAGGTCTGATTTTCCACTGATTACTACACGCAAAACTCAGCTGGAGGGTTGATACTCACGGTAAACATTCGCGGCATCCTCATCCGTCTTGACGCTAAAATAACCTTTGCGACCTTCTGTGCCGTAAGAGCCTTCATCCATCTCAGTCCAGCCCGGTTGGTTGATTGTGTAGTTGCGTACGAGGTCCTTCAAGGCGCGCCATGTGTAGTTGAATGGCAACTGGGCCGTCGTCAATGGCACATCACAATTGTGCTGGAAGCGAAAATTACATACCCCTGAGATAATGAAGAAATTCTTTTCTCTAGCACGTAGGGCTCCGGGATGCGAGAAGCCGGGCCGCATGGTGCAAGATACCCTCGCAATGCAAATCGGGAGCAACAGTGAAGGAAGCGTGGTAAGATGTAGCTACCCGTAAGGCGGCAGCAGTAACTATCTCCCGGCGATCGGCTGACAAGATGCTCGCGACGAGGGAGGCTCAGGTGGAACGGTGTGAGACGGACGAGAGGTAGCATAACCAGATGCTTCTAATATATACCGCATCCCCAGGGTCAAGCGGAGCAGCATGCGTCTACAAGCGATGGCACTGCGAGTAGACAAGGTAGTCAAGATAGCCGAAAGGCGTGAGAAGCCCTGGCCGATCGACGGCATGCTGTATGTACAGATATATGCAAAGCCTTGTTCATCGTCCGACCAGCTGGAGTTAACAGCCCTTGCAGGGAATGAGCGTCGCGACACGGTTCAGGGATTGCACAGGCAAGCCGAGCGTGGAGATGAAAGAATCCGGGGACGTCAGAGGGCTCCGCCCAACAGCGTGCCGACGCCTCGTCAGCCACAGCGGATTATCTTTTCGAACGGGACAGGCCGTTACTAGCTCCGCAGCTCCACCTTGGCCCGAGTGGAGCTCGCGCGATGGCACGGAAATCATGCTTGCATCCCGTATATCCTCCTCGGCCTTTGCGGCCGGTGGAACACGGGAAACCTTGTGCTAGCATAACTGCATCTGAGCGCTGCATCTTCGCAAAAGCCGTGTACTGCCCCAGACCTGCGTGTATTGGGTACCATCATTCGCCCACGGCCACGCAACATACTCCGCTCAACTGCATTCTTCCAACCGACTTGCTTCCTGATCGACTGGCTCGGGATACATACGCAGCGAATGGGCAGGCAGACATGCGTGTGGCCGGAGTTTGACTGGAGGGCCTTCAGCGTACGCCTCTCATGTTGCTTCATCCACTTCCATGATCACACGACCATCGGCGTGGGACCATGAGCTGCATCTCTACCAGCTCGAAAACAGCTCATGCTGACTCTACGGCTTGTTGTGTTCGCCAAAGGATCAGTTTTTGATCGAAGCCGCCACTGATCATCCACTCCTCGCCACCGTTTTCCCCAGAGCCAACGCGCCCCGCCCATATGCAGCGAATCTTGGATGCGGCGTCATGGCCCTTCAAGCTTGCAACTACTTTGCCGGTGCTAGCCTCAACACCTCTGACCACGCCGTCATCGCTGTTCACCCAAACGCCAGTACCGTCTGGCCGCCAGGCGAGAGACGGCGTTGAGTAAGGTGTCTGCGGTGCCAACGTGCTGCATTGAATGAGTATGGCTGCCAGCTCGCGCTCTTGTACTATGAGGGCCGCCCTAGCTTGAGACGCTTGGGTCATGGCGGAAAAGTTAATTCCGTCCCGAACCGAGTCTTGAGCAATTGGTGCTTCCTCCAGGCCAATTGAGCGTTCACTACCAGCATCAACGGCATCTGCAGGAGGCAAAAGTAAACGGACAATGAGAAGCTTCATATGTGGAACTGCCGAGGTAGCTACTGCCAGCAAAGAGCTGTCAGTAGGGCACAGAGCAATACTTGACGGGGTGAAGGCGACCCAAGCAGTGGAGGTTGGTGCCAGGTTCTGCTTCCCAAGAAGCTCGAGGGTGACCGGCGCGCCTTCACTGCAACCTGCGCCTGGTTCGGGGAGTGAATAGTAAAAGAGAAATGTTGAGTCTCTGCGAGTCAGCAGCAGCAGCGGCTTTTCTGTCACCGGGTGTCGGACGAACAGCAGGGCCTCAGGATTCGTTGGGAGCGTCAAGTTTGCAACTGGCGCTTTTAAATGGATAGGACTATCCTGTCGAACATTGAGACGATAAAGGTGTACCTTGGCATCCCAGCCAGCAGTTGCAATCCAGGCACCTTCGTCATCCTCTATGCTGGCGATTTTGACAAGGTATTTAGCATGGTCCTTCCGTTCGTTGAGCAGGGTATCAGAGCCGCAATCGTATAGTAAAAGCTTCCCAGACATGCTCGAAGCAAGTAGGTATCGCTGGCAGATGACATTATACGAAAGTATAGGGGAGTCCTGGATGTGGGAGATGGAACGATGAATTTCGAACGAAGATGCGCGGGATGAGATGAGGTGAAGGTGGCGGTCTGCGGTGGTGGCTAATATGAACGGTTCTGCTTCGACACCTCTTGCGATAATCTCGACGGATGCATTCAGGAGATTGGATGTGGTGGGTAGCGTGAGTTCAGTGGCAGAGGAGGGTGCTAACGGGAAACGTTAGAGCCCGTATGACCAGATTGGTGCTTCGATAGACACGTACCAGGATCATGCCATCCCTTGTCATCATCTTGGACACCCAATCTTTCGAAATTGGCACTCAAGTCAAATGCTTGCTTCTCGCGAAGCAGCTGTTCCACGGTGAGGTCGCCGTTGGTCACGGCACCGGCATCTGAAGGCAAGTTGGCCTCAGCAAGAAAGGCATCCAGAGTCTGTCGGCCAGTGAGTATCCCAACCGGCGACCAAGGGCTCCAATGTGTACCTGGCTGTAGTTGTTTGCGCGAAGAAAGCGCGCGACCAGGACAGCCGGAGACGCCATTGTTCGATGAAGCTGAAGAAACACCCGACCTGTTCACGATGCATGAGGTCACCCGCGCTTAGTCATCCGGACATCACCTCAACCCCATCAACCTACCTTGAGACCATGAGCACGCCACAAACGACGCTAGAATTTGCCATGCTAGCCTCTGCAATGAACGACCCGACGTCACACAGCTAAATTGAGCCAGAAGAAGAGCAGCTTCTCCTTGCCAACAGCCATCTTCCGATGATGGGAGTGCACCATCGGGCTCATCCTAACTGCATGGCAGTCAGTTGATGGTAACATATGAAAGCACTACGGCACAGCCACATGATCCCCGGCTCTTTGGAATCTGCATTCGTACTGCCGTCGCGAATTATGCGTCTGACCCTGGCTCAGGCATTGACAAGGAAACCTTAGATGCGTGATTTGTACACACTGCGTCACGCTTGCTTACATGTCTTTTCTGTTGTTCAGGGATGTTTCGCATCCCGACGGAGTCGAGAGATCTCCTCATTCTTCAGCATAGCCCGCTAAAAATCGAATGTTGAATTGACCGTTTCCAACGAACCAATAGTGTGGCACAGAGCCGCGAATTTTCAGCTTCCTATTCTGTTTCCTTGGCCGCTCTGGCAACCTAGTCACCACTGCCAACTCCTTGCATTTCATATCTTTGTTTTCCGCATGTGAGGTGCCTCTGCAGTCTGCCGCTACCTTGAAGAATCCAGTGCTGATCTGGGTCCGATAGTGTACCTTACGCCGGGACCCTGAATGTCTTTGTGCATTAACGAAGAATACACGACAGCTGCCCCCCCCCTCCAATCGTCAGGGTCCCACTCCGAAAACACACGTTTTATGATCCATACTTTAAACTCTCACTAAAGCCCAAAGATAGAAGATGCTATAGATGGATTCAGATATCTTGCTCGATATCATCATCTATATATTCTTGTTCACTGACTTGGTTTACTTGCCAGAGACTTCTCAGCCAGAACGGCGGAAGTAAGCAGCCGGAGCAAGAATGAAACACATCACATTCAGACCTCACATACAAAGCCTCGGTTCTTCTTAACTAATCTGGGGAGCCGAGAAAAATAAAAAATAAAGATAAAAACTGACAACGGAGCGATGTTTACATTGATTGGGTAGCTCCATCTGCAAGGCCTCAAACACCACCCGTGCCGCATGTGCGTACGATACCATGAGCGGACTGTCACTCAATTGTGGAAAGGGAACGAGGCCGTCGAGTACCACAAAGCAGCTGGTACTGCAGATGGAAGAGGTCCGCTCTCACAAACACAGCCTGGTTGCCGTGCCTTTCTGCGCGCCAAGGGGGTGTTGTCCTGGTCAATTTTCATATTGAAGGACGCCTCGACTTTGGCTCAGATACGAGCTACCACCTGTGCGTGCAGATTGTTGCGTTTGGTGCCCTATTTGGGTTAAGTTTGATTCCAGGCTACAAATACATGTGAGTAGGCGCTACACTGGTATACCCTGTAGTAGGCGGTTGCAGCGGCTCACCGCACATTGAACTAGGATCTTAGGTGGTTTCAAGAAGCGCCTCGATATTATCCGCGCTTCCGGCTGCAGACAGTAGTAGTACATACGCCCTTCCTGCGTCTAGATGCGTCTAACGCCCTTGACGCATAAACGATAATGGCTGTTCAGGGAGAGAGCTAATTAGAGGCTCGCCTTAGGCTTCATCGATTAAACTTATAGTAGACGAGTTAAGTAGTGATAATAATATATAATATAGTAGTATCTCACCCGACCTTAGATATCTTAAATAAAAGCTACATAAATCTAGGAAATATTAGACTTAAGAGAGAAAATTCTACTAGTTAAAGATAATATCTTTAAATTTTACTTATAAAGAATACTATAATTTCTATATTTAAGAATCTCTTTAAAATTTAAATTTTTTTTAGAATAAATATTATACTCTCTTTAAAAGGATTATATTTTCTTTTTCTTATTTTATTTCTAAAACTAAGTAATTTAGAAAAAAAAAATTAAAGAATTAAAAGTATATTAAAAGTAAATATTAATAAAAACTTATTACTAGGTTTTTTCTAGTACACTAAGCTCTTAAGCTTTCTATTAAAGATATTTTTTATTTTTAAGCTTAATAGCGGCTATTTACTAAGATATATTTATATTTTAAAATTAATTTTAAGAATATAAATACGGCTATTTACTGAGATATACGTTTTTTATCGTATAATTTCTAAGATATATATAATATTTCTGAGATACACATATTGAAAAAGTCTCTGAGATATATACTTTTTTATATATTTCGCTTGTAAATAGATATATTATAGTATATTACAAAAACATGTGTATCTCAGAAAAAACCGAAAAATATGTGTATCTCAGAAATTTAGCGAAAAAAAAGCGTATATCTCAGAAATATATTTAAGAAAATATGTGTATCCCAGAAATATATTCGAGAAATATGTGTATCTTAGAAATTAGTTCGAAAAAAAATTGTGTATCTCAGTAATATTTCTTTTAAAAAAATATATTGCTACAAATAATAAATATACTCTTAAAAAATCGAATATATTCTTTTAAAAAAAATTCTTAAAAAAGCAAATATACTCTTAAAAAAGCGAAAATATATTCTTAAAAAAAATCAAAATATACTCTTAATAAGCTCTGTTTTTTTTTAAATATATTTTTAAAAATAACTAAATAGAACACAATATATATATATTTTTATTTAGCATATATTCGTTTTTTAAGAATTTTTTTAGAAATATTCTCGATTTCCTATAAATACTTATTAGTTTTTTTTAAAGTTATTTTTAGGAGTTTATTCGCTTTTTAAGAATATATTTTTATAAGAATATATTTAACTTTTTTTTAAGAGTCTATTCGATTTTTTTAAGAATATTTTTTCTAAAAAATATTTCTAAGATACACAATTTTCGAAAATATATTTCTAAGATATATATTAGAGAATAAATTAAAATATTTATACATCTTAGAAATAAATATCGAAGAATTATATATCTTAGAAATATTTTTTTAGAAAACTATATATCTTAAAATTTATTTTAGACAATATATTCTTAATACGGCTATTTACCGAGATATATATATTTTTCGCAAAATTTCTAAGATATATATAGTATTTCTAAGATATATATATTAAAAAAGTCTCTCTAAGATATATACTTTCTTATATATTTTACTTATAAATAAGTATATTATAGTATATTATAAAAATTATATATTCTTTAAAAAGAATTTTCTTAAAAAATCGAAATAGATTCTTAAAAAATAGATTCTTAAAAAAGGCGAAATTTATTTTTAAGAGAAAAAAAGTAAAATAAATTCTTAAAAAAGCGAAATATATTTTTTGAAAAACAATCGAAATATACTCTCTAAAAAAAAGCGGAATATATTTATAAAAAAGAGATATTTATAAGAAAAATAATTTCTAAGATACACGTATTTTTAAAATTTATTTCTAAAATATATATAATATTTTTAAGATATATATAATATTTCTAAAATATATATATTTTTTAATTATATTTCTAAGATATATATTTTTATAATATATTATAATATATCGAAATATATCGAAATATTTAAAAAAAAAATATCTTAGTAAATAGCCGTATATAGATATAGGGAAAGTTACCTAGTAAGGTAGCGAATAGGTAGAGGCGTAAGAGATAGGCAAACTAATTTAGCTAGAGAAATTTATAAAATCCTAATAAAATAGTATAATATAATAATAATAACTGATTAGGTAGTAGAAGTAATACTATAAATATTAGATATCTTCTTAGTTCTCTACCTATATAGCGGAGGTAGACTAGAAAGGTTAGTAGTTAAACTAGTAATAACTTATAGAACTAATTAGCTATAGAAAGTATTAAGGCGGTTCTTATAGCCTAGGTAGTATTAGTAACTAGTAAGAGGTTTAAGAAAATAAGATTCTATTTAAATTATAAAGTAACTACTATTACTTATATTCTAAATAAGAGAGTATTATTCTATAGGCTAACTACCTACTAAACCTAAGTATATTAAAGCCCCCTAGTTATTCTTTATCCTCCTATCTACTAATTAGACTTAAATAGCTACTAAATTAGCTAATTCTTCTATCTAATCCGTTCTACTAACGCTATCCTATTATAATATTTTATAAAAGAAATTCTAAGGTATATATTTCTTCTATAAATAAATTACTAAATATATAGTAGTATACTTAATAAGATATATATTTTAGAAGATACTTAAAAAATAGAGCTCTTAGTAAATTACTATAAAAAGTATATATACTTTAGAAAATAGTTTTTATATTTAGTTTTTTATCTAAAGTATATTTAGCTTTCTTTTAAGAAAAAATATATTCTTAATAAATCGAATATACCCTTAAGAAAATAAATATATTTTTTTAATATATATATATATATATATATTCTTAAAATAAAATAAATATACCTCTAAGAAGACTAAAAAAAAAATATTAAAGAATATTTCTTAAAAAAAATCGAATATATTATTAAGAAATTTATTCTTGAAAAATTAAATACAATTTTAAAAAATCGAATATAACTCTAAAGAAAATATAAATATATCGGCTATTTACTGAGATACACATTTTTTTTCGCAAAATTTCTGAGATACACATATCAAAAAAGTCTCTCTAAGATACACACTTTTTTATAATTTTCGCTTATAGATAAATATATTACAGTATATTATAAAAAACATGTGTATCTCAGAGAAAAAATTAAAAAATATGTGTATCTCAGAAATTAGTTCGAAAAAATTGTGTATCTCAGTAATATTTTTTTTAAAAAAAATATACTACTATAAATAATAAATATACTCTTAAAAAAATCGAATATATTCTTTAACAAAATATTCTTAAAAAAATTAAATATACTCTTAAAAAAAATTGAATGTATTCTTAAAAAAAAATTAATGTATTCTTAAAAAAATCGAATATACTCTTAAAAAAAACAAATATATTCCTAAAAAAATCGAATTATACTCTTAATATATTCTAAAAAAAAATAGAAATATACTCTTAAGAAAACTAAAGATAATTTTAAAGAAACGAAATATATTTTTAAGAAAAAATAACTAGATAGAACACCTAAACGCCTAAAAGTAGAACTATATAAAATCAATCTCGTCTTCTTCTTCCTGCGACTGTGACCCAAATATAAGCTGGGAAAGCGTTATAACTTGGGAGTTAGGCTGGTTCTCTGCAGCCGAATTTTTAGAGAAACCTTAAAATTCTTCTGAATTTTCTGAATTTTCTTCAGCTATTTCAGAAGAACTTGAATTTTATCTCCTTGCTCTCCTAAAATTCGATCTTCCAAGATCAATTCCATGCTGATTAAACGTTTCCTGGCGTTGCCTTTTAGCTAGGCGATTATAGCGACTAGCTACTGTTTCTTTTCGTAGGCGTTTAGTAGGAGGTCGCCCTAGCTTTCTCTTTCCAGTACTATTTTTATTTAGCTGCGTATCGTCAGATTCTAGCCAATCAAATAGTACTGGAGAAAGAAATCTTTCAGGGCAATAAATTGCCCTATAGAAATCGATTTTCCAGCCAAAATCGATTAAGTCTTCAGGATCTAGTCCTAAAGTAGTAGCTAGAGCGCAAGCATGTCGACAGGGGAGCCTATATTCTATAAAATCTTTACAGGAACATTCTTTTTCAAGAATATTTACAAGAAATTGCGAATTTTCTTGAGAAACAAGCCCAATTTGCTATTCTCTATTAGAAATAGAGACAATCCAGTATCGAGACTATTAAATAAATTAGTATATTTTCTTTAAAAAAAAAAAGAAATAGGAGTATATTTCTTAAATAAAAAATCGAAACAGGAGTATATTTTCTTAAAAAAAAATATTTAAAAAAAATTAAAATAGGAGTATATTTTCTTTAAAAAAAAAGCGAAAATAGGAGTATAACTTTTTTTTTTTTTAAAAAAAAAAAACAAGACTTACTACATGTAATTCAATACTGAATTTTTACCAGGCATAATCAGTAAATCTCGAATTTGTAGAAAATACTGTATAGATTCGATCTTGCCATTTCTCTATATAATATAACCAAATTCGATTTATTGCATGGAGAATAGGTAGAGATCTCTCTGTAGAGAATAGAGAATTGGCCGATTCTAAGATATTTAACGTAAATTGGCCAAATCTAGGATATTCCTTTGGTGCCTGAATTCTTGACCAAGTATCTGCAGGAATTTCGCGAATATAGTCTGTAGCTGAGAGGTCGATTTGCGCAATTTGCGAAAGAATTTCATTAAATTCTCGTTGGATGGTTTTATAGCAAAGCTTTTTTTTAATTAGTATATCTCTTAAAAAAGTCGAGTCTCTGAGTATATTTTCTTAAAAAAAAATATACTCTTTAAAAACTCGAATTTTTGAGTATATTTTCTTAACAAAAAAATTATACTCTTAAAAAACTCGAACTTTTGAGTATATTTTCTTAAAAAAAGAAAAAACTTACATTACGAAAAAGGGTAGCAATTTTACTACCAAAACTAGTAGTAATATTTTCCGCAATATGCTGCTGGCAAAAATAATGCTGAGCATTTAGGCAAATTTCGGCTGCTATAGGAACTAGTCCTTTTCCTCGATCTGAAATAATAGCAATTCTACCAGAATTTAGTATAACTGGTTGATTTTTGTAGGAGAAAATTCGCTTTTTTAGCAGAACTAAGAGACTTTTCCAGGAATTAAAGGAATTGAACCCAATTTTCTTTATTTTCAGCACCTATAGCGATTCCAAAACAAATTTGAATAATATTATTATTAGAATCCAATGTTATTGCCATTAATAAATGGCAAAACGCGTTTTCTGGTTGATTTCTCATATGGGCAGCATCAATTGAAATATACTCGCGTAAATTCAAGATAGCTGCCTCTGAAAATGCGTCTGGAGAAACAAATGCATGCCTATTTATTAGATATATTAGTATTTTCGCTTTTTTTTTAAGAAAATATACTCCTATTTCGCTTTTTTTTTTTAAGAAAATATACTCCTGCTTCTTTTTTTTTAAAGAGAATATACTCCTATTTTACTTTTTTTTTAAGGAGATATATTTTTAAGTATATATTAAAAGCTTACTAGAATTCTTTTGTTTCTGAATTTCTTTTAAATTTAGTAAGGCCTCCTCCTTTTCCTTGTAGTTCTTTGAGTTTTTTCAAAAAAAAGGCTAAAAAATAGTTAGTATATTTAAATAAAAATAAACTTTTAATAATAAATAGTACCTGAATTTTTTAAATCATTTCTTTTTGGTCGCCCTAAATACCCGAAGAAATCGAATCTTTAGCTCTCCAAGCTACCTGATATGGAATCTTTTTTCCATGTAAAATTCGCTTATTTGATCGAATTTGTGCTGGGCGAATTGCTAGGTTATCTATAATAAATTCCTGGCTATGGCAAGCAAGAAACTTAGTTAAATTCGAATATCTCTAATTTTCGTGAGTAGATTGAGGGCATGTATAATTTACAAGCCGTTTGACAACAAAAAGATCTAATAAATATTAGTATATTCTCCTAAAAAAAAATCAAAATGGGAGTATATTTTCTTATAAAAAAAATAGGAGTATATCTTCTTATAAAAAAAAATAGGAGTATATCTTCTTAAAAAAAACATACCTTTCTTTTTTAAGATATATATCTCGAATAGACAGCCATTTGCTGCTAGATTACGGCAAATATAGTGCCATATTTTTGAATCGCTGCGTTTTGTTTTCCATGATTCTCCTCGCTGGTTGATGTAGAATAAGGCCTGTTTTCTTGCCTCATCTATAGTTAAAAACTCGGTTCCAATTGAAAATAGCCCCATAGTCGATTTTTTAAATAAGAAAAAGAAAGAAAGGTCCTAGTATTTATATCCTAATATTAGGCGTCTAACTAATTAAACTAAATATTAGGCGTCTAGTTCTAAGTTTTAGAATTTTAATTAAAGTTAAACTATAAAATTAATCGCGCATTTTTAAGTTCTAGAATATAGATCCTAATTAAACTAAATATTTTTTATAAATTTTAAGTTTTAAGAATCTAAACTTAATTAAATTAGATAATAATAGCGTAGTTATAATAAATATATATATATATATATTTCTATTTATAATATATTTATTTTTTTAAGAGTATATTTATTTTTTAAAGTATTTTTAGTTTTTTAATAGTATATTCGCTTTTTTAAAAATATTTTTAGTTTTTTTCTAAGAAATATATTTAATTTTTTTAAAGAAGTATATTTAAATTTTTTTTTATAAATATATTTAGTTTTTTTTAAGAATATGTTCGATTTTTTTTAAGAATATATTTAATTTTTTTTAAGAATATATTTATTATTTATAGTAATATATATATTTTTTAGAAAAATTTTTTTACTGAGATACACAATTTTTTTCACTAAATTTCTGAGATACACATATTTTTTTTTTCTGAGATACACATGTTTTTTAAATACATTTCTGAGATACATATTTTTGGTAATAAAATACTGTGTATATAGCGCAAAACTCTGAGATATACATATTTGTGTATATCAGAATTAAGATGTGTATCTCAGAAATTTTGCGAAAAAAAATGTGTATCTCAGTAAATAGCCGTAAATATATTTTTTTTAAAAAAAAAAATATATTATATATATATATATTAGGATTATACTATTATTATCTAATTTAATTAATTTTTAAATCTTAAAACTTAGAACTATACGTAAATACTTAGTTTAATTAGAATCTATATTCTAGAGCTTAAAATTACGTAGCTAATTTCATAGTTAAATTATAATTAAAATCCTAAAACTTAGAACTAGGCGCTTAATATTTACTAGTTTAGTTAGATAGGCGCCTAATATTAGGCTATAAATGCTAGGAACCTTCTTTTTTTTATTTAAAAAATCGATTATAGAGCTATTTTTAATTAGAACCGAGTTTTTAACTATAGAAGAGGTAAGAAAATAGGCCTTATTCTATATTAACTAGCGAAAAGAATTATAAATAAAATATAGTAATTCGAAAATTCTATACTATATTTACTATAATCTAGTAGTAAATAGCTATCTATTTAAGATATATATCTTAAAAAAGAAAGGTATATTTTTGCTTTTTTTTAAAAGAAAATATACTAATATCTATTAGATCTTTCTATTATTAAACGGCTTATAAATTATATATACTCTTAATCTACCTATAAAAACTAGAGATATTCGAATTTAACTAAGTTTCTTACTTCTTATAGCTAGGAATTTATTATAGATAACCTAGTAATTCGCCTAGTATAAATCTAATTAAATAAACAAATTTTATATAGAAAAAGGTTCTATATGAGGTAGCTTAGAGAGCTAAAGATTCGATTTCTTCGAATGTTTAGAGTAACTAAAAAGAAATAATTTAAATAAAATTAAGTACTATTTTTTTTTATTAAGAGTTTATTTTTATTTAAATATACTAACTATTTTTTTTACTCTTTTTTTTTTTAAAAAAAAAAACTCGAAGAACTATAAGGAAAAGGAGGAGGCCTTACTAAATTTAAAAGAAATTTAGAAATAAGAGAATTCTAGTAAGTTTTCTTTTTTTTTAAAAAAAAAATAATCATTTAGAAATATATATATATATATATATATATATATTTTAAAAAAAAGCGAAAATACTAATATATCTAATAAATAGATATTTTTCTTTAGATATATTTTTAGAGGTAGCTATATTAAATATACGTAAGTATATTTTAATTAATACTACCTATATAAGAAATTTACTAGAAAACGCGTTTTACTATTTATTTATAGTAATAATATTAGATTCTAATAATAATATTATTCTAATTATTTTAGAATCGCTATAGGTACTAAAAATAAAGAAAATTAGGCTTAATTTCTTTAATTTCTAGAAAAGTCTCTTAGTTTTACTAAAAAGCAAATTTTCTCCTATAGAAATTAACTAGTTAAACTAAATTTTAGTAGAGTTACTATTATTTTAGATTAAGGAAAAGGACTAGCTTCTATAGTAGCGAAAATCTATCTAAATACTTAGTATTATTTTTGCTAGTAGTATATTATTAAAAATATTACTACTAGTTTAAGTAGTAAAATTACTAGCCTTTTTCGTAATATAAGTTTTTTTTTAAAAGAAAATATATTCTAAAATTCGAGTTTTTCTTTTTTAGAGATATACTAATTCAAAGAAAGCTTTACTATAAAACTATTTAATAAGAATTTAATAGAATTCTTTTATAAATTTTATAGATTAACCTTTTAGCTATAGATTATATTCGCGAAATTCCTATAGATACTTTTTTAAGAATTTTATTACTAAAAGAATATCCTAGATTTAGCTAATTTACGTTAAATATCTTAGAATCGGCTAATTTTCTATTCTCTATAGAGAGATCTCTACCTACTCTCTATATAATAAATCGAATTTAGTTATACTATATAGAGAAATAGCAAGATCGAATTAATATAGTATTTTCTATAAATTTAAGATTTACTAATTATATCTAGCAAAAATTTAGTATTAAAATATATATAGTAAGTCTTTTTTTTTAAGAAGTTATACTATTATTTCTTTTTTTCTTTAAAAAAAAAGAAGTTATATTCCTATTTTTTTTTTTTAAAAAAAAGGAAATATACTAATTTATTTAATAGTCTCGATACTAGATAGTCTCTATTTCTAATAGAGAATAGTAAATTAGGCTTATTTCTTAATAAAATTTATAATTTCTTATAAATATTTTTAAAAAAAAGATATTCTTATAAAGATTTTATAGAGTATAAGCTCCCCTATTAATATACTTACGCTTTAGATACTACTTTAGGACTAGATCCTAAAGATTTAATTAATTTTAGCTAGAAAATTAATTCTTATAGAGTAATTTATTACCCTAAAAGATTTCTTTCTTTAGTACTATTTAATTAGCTATAATTAGATAATACCTAGCTAAATAAAAATAGTATTAGAAAGAAAAGGCTAGGGCGACCTCCTTCTAAGCGCCTATAAAAAGAAATAGTAGCTAGTCGCTATAATCGCCTAGCTAAAAGGTAATACTAGTAAACTTTTAATTAGTATAGAATTATTCTTAAAAGATCCAATTTTAGGAGAATAAGGAGATAAAATTTAAGTTTTTCTAAACAAAATTCGAATTCTTTAGAAAATCTAGAAGAATTTCAAGGTTTCTCTAAAAATTCGGCTATAGAGAATTAGCCTAATTCCTAAGTTATAACGCTTTCCTAGCTTATATTTAGGTTATAGTAGTAGGAAGAAGAAGAAGAAATTAATTTTATATAGTTCTACTTTTAGGCGTTTAGGTATTTTATTTAGTTATTTTTCTAAAAATTTATTTAAGAATTTTTTAGAATTTATTAAGAGTATATTTTAATTTTTAAGAGTATATATTAACTTTTTTTTAAGGAATATATATATATATTTAAAGAAATATATTCGATTTTTGTAAGAGTATATTTTAACTTTTTTTTTAAGGGTATATTTATCTTTTTTTTTTTTTTTTTTTT